>NC_091980.1:315302577-315391026 GCF_044704955.1 Pristiophorus japonicus | reverse complement strand
AGAGATAGAGAGTAAGGCGAGAGAGAGAGAGAAGGCGAGAGGAGAGAGAGAAGGCGAGAGAGAGAGAGAAGGCGAGAGAGAGAGAGAAGGCGAGAGAGAGAGAGAAGGCGAGAGAGAGAGAGAAGGCGAGAGAGAGAGAAGGCGAGAGAGAGAGAGAAGGCGAGAGAGAGAGAGAAGGCGAGAGAGAGAGAGAAGGCGAGAGAGAGAGAAGGCGAGAGAGAGAGAGAAGGCGAGAGAGAGAGAGAAGGCGAGAGAGAGAGAGAAGGCGAGAGAGAGAGAGAAGGCGAGAGAGAGAGAAGGCGAGAGAGAGAGAGAAGGCGAGAGAGAGAGAGAAGGCGAGAGAGAGAGAAGGCGAGAGAGAGAGAGAAGGCGAGAGAGAGAGAGAAGGCGAGAGAGAGAGAGAAGGCGAGAGAGAGAGAGAAGGCGAGAGAGAGAGAGAAGGCGAGAGAGAGAGAGAAGGCGAGAGAGAGAGAGAAGGCGAGAGAGAGAGAGAAGGCGAGAGAGAGAGAGAAGGCGAGAGAGAGAGAGAAGGCGAGAGAGAGAGAGAAGGCGAGAGAGAGAGAGAAGGCGAGAGAGAGAGAGAAGGCGAGAGAGAGAGAGAAGGCGAGAGAGAGAGAGAAGGCGAGAGAGAGAGAGAAGGCGAGAGAGAGAGAGAAGGCGAGAGAGAGAGAGAAGGCGAGAGAGAGAGAGAGAAGGCGAGAGAGAGAGAGAAGGCGAGAGAGAGAGAGAAGGCGAGAGAGAGAGAGAAGGCGAGAGAGAGAGAGAAGGCGAGAGAGAGAGAGAAGGCGAGAGAGAGAGAGAAGGCGAGAGAGAGAGAGAAGGCGAGAGAGAGAGAGAAGGCGAGAGAGAGAGAGAAGGGCGAGAGAGAGAGAGAAGGCGAGAGAGAGAGAGAGGGCGAGAGAGAGAGAGAGAGCGAGAGAGAGAGAGAGGGCGAGAGAGAGAGAGAGGGCGAGAGAGAGAGAGAGGGCGAGAGAGAGAGAGAGGGCGAGAGAGAGAGAGAGGGCGAGAGAGAGAGAGAGGGCGAGAGAGAGAGAGAGGGCGAGAGAGAGAGAGAGGGCGAGAGAGAGAGAGGAAGGCGAGAGAGAGAGAGAAGGCGAGAGAGAGAGAGAAGGCGAGAGAGAGAGAGAAGGCGAGAGAGAGAGAGAAGGCGAGAGAGAGAGAGAAGGCGGAAAGAGAGAGAGAAGGGCGAGAGAGAGAGAAGAGGCGAGAGAGAGAGAGAAGGCGAGAGAGAAGGAGAGAGAAGGCGAGAGAGAGAGAGAGAGAGAGAGAGAGAGAGAGAGAAAAAGGTGAAAGCAAGAGAGAGGGATAAGGTGATAGCAAGAGAGGAGAGAGAGAGGAAAAGTGAGAGAGAAAAAGTGAGAGCGAGTGTCAGCAGCAGGGGATGGAGGGAGTGAGGAGAAAGACAGAGAGGGAGGGAGCCACACACTGACAGGGATACAGAGTGGGTCGCTGAGGGACCACCCAGACCTCAGTTAAACATTTACAGAGTAAAGCTCATTACCTTCTGCATCTTCCTCCTCCTCTTCCTCGCTCGACTCACTGACCAGCACCGTGATCTCCGTGTTGGTCACGGGTGCCCACTCGAAGTACACCCCAAACCCGATGTCGTAGGTGTCGGTGGCGAAGTCCCAGCAGACGCAGGAGCCCTCGGGGTGGGTGGGGACCCGCACGGTTACCACATTCCCCCGGTTCACCTTCAGCACTCCCGCCTTCTCCCGCCGCATCTTCTCTTTGAACTCCGTCATCTCGGTGGAAATCCAGGTGGATGCAGCGTCAATTACGGGAACGACTGAAAGGCAAAGGGGAAAGGCAGAGCTAGTCACACTCAACAACAACGTATTTATATTGCACCTTTAACGTAGTAAAACGTACAAAGGCACTTCAAAGGAGCGTAATAAAATAAAATTTGACACCGAGCCATAGATATATTAGGGTAGGTGACCAAAACTTTGTAGGTTTTAAGGAGTGTCAAAGAAGGAAAGAGTGGTAGAGGCGGAGAGGTTTAGGGAGGGAGTTCCAGAGCTTGAGGCCCAGGCAGCTGAAGGCACGGCCACCACTGGTGGGGCGAGTAAAATTGGGGATGCTCAAGAAGCCAGAATTAAAGGAACGCAAAGATCTCGGGGGGTTGTAGAGCTGGAGCAGATTACAGAGATAAGGAGGGGCAGAGAGTGAGAGAGGGGGAGGGAGGGGCAGAGAGTGAGAGAGGGAGGGAGAGACAGAGAGCGAGGGAAGGGGAGAGACAGAGAGTGAGGGAAGGGGAGTGACAGTGAGTGAGGGGGGAGGGAGGGACAGTGAGCGAGGGAGAGACAGTGAGTGAGGAAGGGGAGAGGGAGGGAGTGACAGTTAGCGAGGGAGGGGGCGACAGTGAGCAGGGGGGGGGGGGGGGGGGAAAGAGTAGAAGAGACAGTGAGTCTGCTGACTGGAATCCACAACACACATACTGATGTGTCTCATACCCTCTTTTATCCCAGCTTTCAAGAGGTAGGCAGAGACGGCTGGGTGCCCTTGTACAGAACTGGCCAGGTATCGCAGCAACAAGCAATGCGTAGGGTTTTGGGAGCTCAGACAGGGTACACTTAGGAGAGGGCCAGGTGATTAATCCAGTCCACAGCAACATGAGGGGTTAGTCCCTGGGGAATGGGAAGCTTTCCTATTTTGATGATCCAATGTCAGCGTAAAACACTCCCAGGGCAGGTACAGGGGGTTAGATACAGAGTAAAGCTCCCTCTACACTGTCCCATCAAACACTCCCAGCGCAGGTACAGCATGGGGGTTAGATACAGAGTAAAGCTCCCTCTACACTGTCCCATCAAACACTCCCAGCGCAGGTATGGGGGTTAGATACAGAGTAAAGCTCCCTCTACACTGTCACATCAAACACTCCCAGAGCAGTTACGGGGGTTAGATACAGAGTAAAGCTCCCTCTACACTGTCCCATCAAATACTCCCAGGGCAGGTACAGGGGGTTAGATACAGAGTAAAGCTCTCTCTACACTGTCACATCAAACACTCCCAGCGCAGGTATGGGGGTTAGATACAGAGTAAAGCTCCCTCTACACTGTCACATCAAACACTCCCAGGGCAGGTACAGCACGGGGTTAGATACAGAGTAAAGCTCCCTCTACACTGCCCCATCAAACAGTCCCAGGGCAGGTACGGGGGTTAGATACAGAGTAAAACTCCCTCTACAATCTCCCATCTCCGACTATCACTGCACTCACCTCTCCCAGGACCCTCGGACGGATCGGCCGGTAGCTTTTCTGGGCCCCCGTGGTCAGACTGAATTATTACCGAATCGCTGCTGACTTTGCGAACCCGATATGCAGCAAGTGTCGTAGCAGCCGCCTCGCACAGTTTGCTGTTCTGAACATCCTGAAGGACAAAGAGTAAAGATCCAGTGAATGTGCACGTTACTTCCAGTGAGCACCATTGCAAACCAGCTCTACAATGCCCAGGAATCAGCCCATTTCACTAAATCCTCTCGAGGGGCTTGAAAACGCGAGCAGCCACAATAATCCAGTGTCAGCCGTGACTCAGTGGGCAGTGCTCCCGCCTCGGAGTCTTAAGGCTGTGGGTTCAAGTCCCACTCCAGTGCAGTGCTGAGGGAGCGCTGCACTGTCGGAGGTGCCATCTTCCGGATAAGACGTTAAACCCAGGCCACGTCTGCTCTCTCGGGTGAATGTAAAAGATCTCATGGCACTATTTCGAAGAAGAGCAGGAGAGTTCTCCCCGGTGTCCTGGACAATATTTATCCCTCAAATCAACATTAAAAAAAACAGATTATCTGGCCATTATCACATTGCTGTTTGTGGAAGCTTGCTGTGTGCAAATTGGCTGCCACGTTTCCCACATTACGACAGTGACCACACTCCAAAAGTAACCCCCATTGGCTGTAGAGCACTTTGAGACGTCCGGTGGCCGTGAACGGCGCTATAGAAATCCAAGTCTTTCTTTTTTCTGGGACCTAAAAATAAGTCACGAGGTGGAATTTAGTGGATTTAATACCAGTAAAATAAATATAGTAATGACGAAAATAACAGGATTTAAAAGATGAATCTGCAGGACCCGACGGTTTTCAGCCTCAGAGTTTAGAAACATCTGGTGAGGAAATTGCAGATGTGTTGGTTATAATATTCCAAATGTTGGAATTATGCCTTTGAATTGGAAAATTGTAAATCAGTTATTGAAGAACGGAAGGGAGTGAGAAACCAGGTAAATACAAACCCGTCAGTTTAACATTAGATGTAGGGAAGTTACTGGAATCTATCAGAAACAGAGTGACTGAGCACTTGGGACAGATACGAGATGAAGGGTAGGTCATGTCTAACTAGTTGAATATTTTGAGGTCACTCGCAGCGTGCATAGGAGTGTGTCTATGGATGTTGTCTGTATGGACTGCCAGAAGGCATTTGATAAGGTTCTTCACAAGAGATTATTAGCAAAAATAGGAGCATGGAATTGGATGCAAGCTTGTGACATGGGCTGGTAATTGACTGGGCTGTAGGAGACAGTGAGTAGGTACAACGGGAAGGTTATTTGATTGGCGGGATCTGTACTGGAGCCTCTGCTTTTCACTATGGCCCAGAAATTCCGATCGGCTGCATCCCGTGGGCGATTGAGGGAAAAAAATTTAAAAGATGCGCACCTACCTGTTCCTGCTGTGCCCACGCGAATGCCCGGTCCTGAGGCTTTCCCTGACTGCGCGTCGCAGAGCGTGCACGTCGGGACGTGCACAGGGCTGGAGCTGCAGTCACATGGCTTTGGACAGCCAATCCAGGTAAAGTATGTTCTCATTCATAATAATGGGAACGCTGTAAGTTGGAGTTCCCATTATGAAGAAGAACCCCTCCAAAACACACAAAACTCTAATAACACCGCATATTTTTATTAATTTAAATTAAAGTTATTTATGTATTATAAAAACTATATATTTTTCCGATTTTTAAAAAAGTTTTTAAAATTATGGTTTAAAATAAACTTACTATAGTGGGGAGGCTTTTTAAACGATAACATTTTGTTTTTTAAATTTTATTTTCTAATGTTTTTGTGTATTTTAAAACTCTTATGCCTGTAACAGTAGGCTATGCGCCTGCTTTTACCAGGCACAAGTTTTCAGGACAGCCGTTGGGCAAGATATGGGTAAATACCTCAGTCTTGCCCTTGCGAGTGTCCTGGCTGTCGAGATGCGTTGGATCTGTCAAACCAGAGCTTGACAGATCAGAAAAGCTGGTTTTCAGCGCATGCACATTGTGCTCTGAAAACCAGCTTTTGCAATGCCTTCCCAGATCCGTACACACTCTGTACGGACCCAGGGAGGCTGGGATTTCTGAGCCTGTATTTATCAATGAGATGGATGAAAGAATAGAGAGTTGTATATCCAGGTTTGCAGATGACAGCAAGTTGGGAGGCACAGCAGCTTGTGTAGACAGGAGCAGGAAGTTCCAAAGGGGCGTGGACAGACTAAGAAAGTGGGCAAAAGTATGGTCGGTGGAGTTCAATGTGGGGAAGTGTGAAGTTATGAACTTTGGATCGGAGAAAGACAAATTGGAATATTTTCTTCAGGGAGAGACTGGGAGCTGTGGAAGAGCAAAGGGATTTGGGTATCCAGCACATCAATCACTAAAAGCTAGTGCACAGGTACAAAAGGCAATCAAGGCTGTTGGAATTCTAAAGTGAGCAGGTTCCGCTTCAGTTGTACAGGCCTTGATCTGACTCCATCTGCGTTCAGTTCTGGGCATTGCACCGCAAGAAGGAAATCTTGGCCTCGGAGGGGCTGCAGCGCAGGCTCACCAGAATGATGCCGGGGTTTAAAGGGTTAAATAATGAGTTTATGCACAGGTTGTGTAGACTCGGCTTGTATTCCTCCGAGGTTAGAATATTGAGGGGTGATCCAACGATAAAGGGATTTGTTAGGATAGATAGACAGAAACTATTTCCTCTGTGGAGACTCCAAACCAGAGGGCATCATAAAATTAGAGCTAGGCCATTTAGGGGTGATGCACTTCTTCACACAACGGGCAGTGGGAATCTGGAATTCTCCCCCCTAAAAGGCTGCAGATGCTGGGGATCAATTGAAGGTGCTCTGGAAATGCAAGTCTGTCTTTCTTTGAAGTGTAGTCATTGCTGTAATGTAGGAAATCGGTGTCGTATTTGAGCCGGAGATGAGCTTCCAGTCACATATTCGCGGCATCACTAAAACCACCTATTTCCATCTCCATAACATCGCCCGTCTCCGCCCCTGCCTCAGCTCATCTGCTGCTGAAACCCTCCTCCATGCCTTTGTTACTTCCAGATTTGACTATTCCACCGCACTCCTGGCTGGCCTCACATCTTCCACTCTCCGTAAACTTGAGGTGATCCAAAACTCTGCTGCCCGTGTCCTAACTCGCTCCAAGTCCTGCTCACCCTTCACCCCTGTGCTCGCTGATCTACATTGGTTCCCGGTTAAGCAACGCCTCGATTTTAAGATTTTTATCCTTGTTTTTAAATCCCTCCATGGCCTCGCCCCTCACTATCTCTGTAACCTACAACTCTCCAAGATCTCTGCGCTCCTCCAATTCTGCCCTCCTGAGCATTCCCGATTTTCAGCACTCCACCATGGACGGCCGTGCCTTCAACTGCCTGGGCCCGAAGCTCTGGAATTCCCTCCCTAGACACCTCCGCCACTCTCTTTCCTCCTTTAAGACGCTCCTTAAAGCCTGCTTCTTTGATTAAGTCCGCCCTAAAATATCCTTATGTGGCTTGGTGTCAAATCTTAATCAATAATGCTCTTGTGAAGAGCCTTGGGAAGTGGTATTATGTTAAAGGCGCTATATAAATACAAGTAGTAATTGTTGAAACATGGCACCCAATCTGCACACAGCAAGCTGCCACAAACAGTAATGAGGTAAATGACCAGATAATCTATTTGTTAGTTGAGGGCTAAATATTGGCTCGGACACCGGGGAGAACTCCCCTGCTCTTCTCCAAAATAGTGAACATGGGATCTTTTACACCCACCCGAGAGGGCAGACGGAGCCTTGGTTTAACGTCTCATTCAAAAGACGGCACCTTTGACAGTGCAGGGGTGACTGGTGTGCAACGGCCACCACACGTTAAAAAATCCACGCACAGACATTTTCCACCCTTCAGGATGTAGTTCAGGACATTAGGTCCTTCATTCACCTGTGAACTCATCCTTTTTTGGCGTGGAAGCAAGTCATCCTCGTTTCGAGGGACTGCCTATGATGATGATGACTGCCCCAGTACTGTACCAGGAACGTCAGTCTGGATTATGTGCTCAAATCTCTGGAGTGGGGCTCGAATTCACAATCTTGTGCCAGTGCCTCAGGAGAGAAGGGGGGGGGGGGGGGGGCAATACCTGGTTGTGTTGTATACTTTTTAAATTAAGAATCGGACAGAGCATAAGGGTGCAGCAGGAAGTAGTCACATGGAATTTAGCTGCACACCTGCTGTGGTTGCTCATTACCCAGCGCAGCTGCCTGGTCCATTGGAATTCCGGAACTTTCCCCGGGATTGCCTTCCGTTTCCGCCGTCACCGGTCTTGCACTCTGTGGTCTCCCAAGAGAAAAAAACATTCTCAGTCAAAAAATAAAGTGCAAGCGTAACAGTTGCTGCATCCCTCCCCGAGGCATGAATCCACCGTGTCCCACCAGGCCCCGGTCTCGCTCCACCAGGCATTGCCTGGCCTCGCCCCGCTGGACACTGCATGGCCTCCCACCAGGCCCCGGTCTCGCTCCACCAGGCACTGCCTGGCCTCGCCCCGCTGGACACTGCATGGCCTCCCACCAGGCCCCGGTCTCGCTCCACGAGGCACTGCCTGGCCTCGCCCCGCTGGACACTGCATGGCCTCCCACCAGGCCCCGGTCTCGCTCCACGAGGCACTGCCTGGCCTCGCCCTGCTGGACACTGCCTGGCCTCCCACCAGGTCCCAGTCTTGCCCCACCAGGCACTGCCTGGCCTTGCCCCGCTGGACACTGCCTGGCCTCCCACCAGGTCCCAGTCTTGCCCCACCAGGCACTGCCTGGCCTCCCACCAGGCCCCAGTCTCGCCCCACCAGACACCCATTGACCTTCCCGCCAGGCCCTGGTCTTGCCCCACCAGACAATGCCTGGCCTCCCAGCAGGCCCCGGTCTTGCCCCACCAGACACCCATTGACCTTCCCGCCAGGCCCCGGTCTTGCCCCGCCAGACACCCATTGACCTTCCCACCAGGCCCCGGTCTCGCCCCACCAGACACCCATTGACCCTTCCCAGCAGGCCCCGGTCTTGCCCCACCAGACACCCATTGACCTTCCCGCCAGGCCCCGGTCTTGCCCCGCCAGACACCCATTGACCTTCCCACCAGGCCCCGGTCTCGCCCCACCAGACACCCATTGACCCTTCCCACCAGGCCCCAGTCTCGCCCCACCAGACACCCATTGACCTTCCCGCCAGGCCCCGGTCTTGCCCCACCAGACACCCATTGATCTTCCCGCCAGGCCCTGGTCTTGCCCCACCAGACACCCATTGACCTTCCCGCCAGGCCCCAGTCTTGCCCCACCAGACACTGCCTGGTCTCCCACCAGGCTCCGGTCTCGCCCCGCCAGATGATGTCATCCAGAAATAATGTACAGCTCTGAATGGCCAGGGAATAAAGGTGTGGAGCGACGACACACAGATCGGGTAACCTTGCAAGGATCCAACCCACGCTGTGCTTGGTCAGACGATCTCAACAGTACGACCCACTGGGAAGTGGGTCCTGAGCTCGACCCGGAATGGTACAGCTGGCCTCAGTTTGGGAAGAAGACAATAGCCCATTTACTCCTGCTGACAAGCAGGCCTGTAAAACAACTGCTTGCATTTTTACAGCGCCTTGAACGTAGTAAAACATCCCAAGGCGCTCCACAGGAGCGATTATCAGACAAAGATTGGCACTGATCCAAAGAAGGACAGGTTGGTCAATGAGGTAGGTTCTATGGAGAGTTTTGGAAGAGTTTAAGGTGTGTGGAAAGTGGAATTCGACTAGCAGAGAATTGGAATAGTCGGGTCTGGAGGTAACAACGACATGGATGAGGGTTTCAGCAGGAGATGAGCATAGGCAGGGGCGGAGACGGGCGACGTTAGAGATGGAAGTAGGCAGCCTTGGCGATGGAGTGGATGTGGGATCAGCAGCTCAGCTCAGGTTCAAATAGGACGCCAAGGTTGTGAACGGTCTGGTTCAGCCTCAGACAGCGGGCAGGGAGAGGGATGGAGTCATTGACTCGAGAACGGATTTGTGGCAGGGACCGAAGACTGTCTTCGGTCTTCCCAGAATTTAATTTAAGGAGAATACGGCTCATCCGGGCCCAATGTCAGAGGAGGACAGAATCAAGCTCGTCTGTGATGCCTGCAACAGTGGGGTAAGTCGATGACACCCAATGCCTCAGCTTACACAGAGAACGGTCAAGGGATTGAAAATGCTAGAGAACCTGTGGAACTGGAACAATGGGCGTGGAGTGGAAACTGAAGGAAAGCGACTTGCATCGAGTCACTTCACCCAGCGCTGCTAAATATAATTTTTTTAAAAACAAGAGACCTGCCGGCTGTTGGGAGTTGCACAATTCTGGTAATTGCAATATCATAACCCCCCCCAGTGACTCCTCCCAAAGGGACCGACCCTGCACCCAATCACGGGAACATTGCAATAATTACAGTAAACTGCAGATTAGAATGCACTCAGCCAGTTCAGTCGCACAGACTGTGAGAAGGGACTTTCGGAATCACACCTGCCGCCAAGTAACCCCTTCTGGTTGCCTTGTGTCTCCCGCCTACGATTAAGCCCACGGCAAAATTCCCCAATCGCAGCCAGGGTAATTTTAGTGGGAAACAAATAACTTTTCCACCAATACCCTCACAGGATAAAGACGACCAGCTCAAACAACCCCCCCACCGCCCCTCGAGTACCTCCTCGTGCTTGACTGCAAGCTACAGACCACTTGGGAGTTGGAACCTACCTGGGGTGGGACGAGAATGGAGTTGTCATTACGCCTAATGACTCCCTGCAGACCCAGCTTGCTAAGGTGGAGCAGCAGCTCAGGCACAAGGACCAGGCTGGATCCTTGCTGCGCGCAGTGTTACCTGATCGCACCCTGGGGCAATGCTTAAGGTTCCAAAGCAATGTTCCCCGTAATTTTTTTTAAGGGGGGGGGGTCCGGCCCCTTTAAGGCACTGTGTGGCGCAGTCACAGGTTCACATCGAACTTTAACAAAGGAACAGCGTGTCCCGTTGCGTGACCGCGCAGCTTATGGGGAACGTTCTACAGTCGGCTTTGGTGCCCTTGGGCAGAGAGGGAGCGGGGAATGGGGGAGGGGAGTAGAGGCAGACAGGGTTACTGCCCCCAATCACCAGATAGTGGATCCTGCTAAAATCTGTACACACAGACGCACATGATACAGTTTCCCCCCCCACCCCCCTCCCAATCTCCTTATTTGGGCAACAGATTAGAAAGGTGCTCATCACCCGGACAACCCCATCACGATTCAGCATCTTCAGCAGAGGAAGTTGAGGTTTGGAGGGAAGATAAAGTCAGCCTTCACTGAGTTACGTGTTCTCATCATCAATGTCGTGGGAACACCATCCCCTCCAAATCACACACCACCCTGACTTAAAAAGACTTGCATTTCTGTAGCGCCTTTCACGACGTCTGAATGCGCTTTACAACCAATGAAGTACTTTTTGAAGTGCAGTCACTGTTGTAATGTTGGAAAATGTATATGACTTGGACCTATAATCGCAGTTCCTTCGTTGTTGCCTACTTTACAACAGTGACTGCACTTCAACGAGTACTCCGTTGTCTGTAAAGTGCTTCAGGATGTCCTGAGGGTGTGAAAGGTGGTGTAAAAATGCAAGTCTTTCTTTGTCGCTGTGTCACAATCCTGGAACTCTCTCCCTAACAGCACTGTGGCAGTACCTTCACCACACGGACTGCAGCGGTTCAAGAAGGCGGCTCACCACCAACTTCTCAAGGGGCAATTAGGGATGGGCAATAAATGCCGGCCTTGCCAGCAACGCCAACACCGCGAGAACAATTTTTTAAAAATCAATACTTCTACGGTAACTGATGCTCTGGTCATTGAACAGAAAACAGAGAGGGTTTGCTCAAAGTTGACAACATGGGTTTCAACTGAAAATACATGACCTGAATAGAGAGACTGAGAGGTGACCTAACGGAGGTCCTTAAGATTATGAAGGGGATTTGATAGGGTAGACGGAGAGAAAATGTTTCCACTCGTTGGGAAAAAACAGAGGTCATAAATATAAGATAGATAGTCATTAATAAATCCAATAGGGAATTCAGCAAAAAATTCTTTATTCAGAGAGTGATGAGAATGTGGCATTTACTACCACAGGGAGTGGTTGAGGCGAATAGCACAGGGGATGCTTGCTAAGTACATAAGGGAGAAAGGAATAGAAGGATGCGCGGATAGGGTGAGATGAAGTAAGGTGGGAGGAGGCTCGTGTGAAGCAGAAACACCGGCATGGAGCTGTTGGGCTGGAAGGCTTGTTTCTGTGCCGTAGACTTGCAGTAACTCTCCCATCATAAGAACATAAGAATTAGGAACAGGAGTAGGCCATCTAGCCCCTCGAGCCTGCTCCGCCATTCAACAAGATCATGGCTGATCTGGCCGTGGACTCAGCTCCACTTACCCGCCCGCTCCCCATAACCCTTAATTCCCTTATTGGTTAAAAATCTATCTATCTGTGACTTGAATACATTCAATGAGCTAGCCTCAACTGCTTCCTTGGGCAGAGAATTCCACAGATTCACAACCCTCTGGGAGAAGAAATTCCTTCTCAACTCGGTTTTTGAGGCTGTGCCCCCTAGTTCTAGTCTCCCCAACCAGTGGAAACAACCTCTCCGCCTCTATCTTGTCTATCCCTTTCATGATTTTAAATGTTTCTATAAGATCACCCCTCATCCTTCTGAACTCCAACGAGTAAAGACCCAGTCTACTCAATCTATCATCATAAGGTAATCCTCTCATCTCCGGAATCAGCCTAGTGAATCGTCTCTGTACCCCCTCCAAAGCCAGTATATCCTTCCTTAAGTAAGGTGACCAAAACTGCACGCAGTACTCCAGGTGCGGCCTCACCAATACCTTATACAGTTGCAGCAGGACCTCCCTGCTTTTGTACTCCATCCCTCTCGCAATGAAGGCCAACATTCCATTCGCCTTCCTGATTACCTGCTGTACCTGCAAACTAACTTTTTGGGATTCATGCACAAGGACCCCCAGGTCCCTCTGCACCTTAGCATGTAGTAATTTCTCCCCATTCAAATAATATTCCCTTTTACTGTTTTTTTTTCCCCCCCAAGGTGGATGACCTCACACTTTCCGACATTGTATTCCATCTGCCAAACCTGAGCCCATTCGCTTAACCTATCCAAATCTCTTTGCAGCCTCTCGGTGTCCTCTACACAACCCGCTTTCCCACTAATCTTTGTGTCATCTGCAAATTTTGTTACACTACACTCTGTCCCCTCTTCCAGGTCATCTATGTATATTGTAAACAGTTGTGGTCCCAGCACCTATCCCTGTGGCACACCACTAACCACCGATTTCCAACCCGAAAAAGACCCATTTATCCCGACTCTCTGCTTTCTGTTCATGAGCCAATTCTCTATCCATGCTAATACATTTCCTCTGACTCCGCGTACATCTATCTTCTGCAGTCACCTTTTGTGTGGCACCTTATCGAATGCCTTTTGGAAATCTAAATACACCACATCCATCGGTACACCTCTATCCACCATGCTCGTTTATATCCTCAAAGAATTCCAGTAAATTAGTTGAACATGATTTCCCCTTCATGAATCCATGCTGCGTCTGCCTGATTGCACTATTCCTATCTAGATGTCCCACTATTTCTTCCTTAATGATAGTTTCAAGCATTTTCCCTACTACAGATGTTAAACTAACCGGCCTATAGTTACCTGCCTTTTGTCTGCCTCCTTTTTTAAACAGAGGCGTTACATTAGCTGCTTTCCAATCCGCTGGTACCTCCCCAGAGTCCAGAGAATTTTGATAGATTATAATGAATGCATCTGCTATAACTTCCGCCATCTCTTTTAATACCCGAGGATGCATTTTATCAGGACCAGGGGACTTGTCTACCTTGAGTCCCATTAGCCTGTCCAGCATTATCCCCCTAGTGATAGTGATTGTCTCAAGGTCCTCCCTTCCCACATTCCTATGACCAGCAATTTTTGGCATGGTTTTTGTGTCTTCCACTGTGAAGACCGAAGCAAAATAATTGTTTAAAGTCTCAGCCATTTCCACATTTCCCATTATTAAATCCCCCTTCTCATCTTCTAAGGGACCAACATTTACTTTAGTCACTCTTTTCCGTTTTATATATCTGTAAAAGCTTTTACTATCTGTTTTTATGTTTTGCGCAAGTTTACCTTCGTAATCTTTCTTTCCTTTCTTTATTGCTTTTTTAGTCATTCTTTGCTGTTTTTTAAAATTTTCCCAATCTTCTAGTTTCCCACCAACCTTGGCCACCTTATACGCATTGGTCTTTGATTTGATACTCTCCTTTATTTCCTTGGTTATCCACGGCTGGTTATCCCTTCTCTTACCACCCTTCTTTTTCACTGGAATATATTTTTGTTGCGCACTATGAAAGAGCTCCTTAAAAGTCCTCCACTGTTCCTCAATTGTGCCACCATTTAGTCTGTGTTTCCAGTCTACTTTAGCCAACTCTGCCCTCATCCCGCTGTAGTCCCCTTTGTTTAAGCATAGTACGCTCGTTTCTGACAACTTCCTCACCCTCAATCTGTATTACAAATTCAACCATACTGTGATCAATCATTCCGAGAGGATCTTTTACTAGGAGATCGTTTATTTTTCCTGTCTCATTACACAGGACCAGATCTAAGATAGCTTGCTCCCTTGTAGGTTCTGTAACATACTGTTCTAAGAAACAATCCCGTATGCATTCTATGAATTCCTCCTCCAGGCTACCCCGTGCATCGCTGCCCACCTATCCAATCCAATAATGCCAGGCTGGTTTATTACCGGTTTTCTGGCTCCGCATGGCACGTGTCACTTCCTTCCGACACGTGCAGACCAGACAGTCTCGAGGTCACGTCATCCTCCGAGTCATGCTCAGGTTCTGCATTTAAAATAAATGATATATTGTCTTCAGTGCACCTGCATGAATACATTAAAATAAGGTGGGATCGGGAAAAAACAAGGCCACTCAACTCGGCCTGCACTGATCATTTTCATCCCCCCTTTCAACCCCAATTACTGAAAAGGACCAGGAGCAATGAAGCGTAAAAATACTTAACTGGAGAACGGCTAACTTCAGTGAGCTGAAAAGGGATCTCGCCCAGGTGGATTGGAATCAAAAATTGGTAGGCCTTCAAAGAGGAGGTGGTTCAGGTAGAGTGGACACATTCCCATGAGGGGGACAGGAAGGGCATTCAAACCTAGAGCTCCCCAGAGGACTGAAGATACAGAGGTTAAAATAAAACAGAAAATGGAGGCTTAAGACAATTGTACGGTTCATAATACAGTAGCGAACCAAGCTGAAAACAGCAAGCACTGAGGAACAAGAGGGTCAGAGTGAACGCAAGAATAGATTGGCAGATAACACAGAAGGGAACCCAAAAATATTTTATAAACATATAAATATTGGAAGGATGGGGCGATTAGGGATCAAAAAAGGAAAACGACTTGTGGAGGCAGAGGGCATGGTTGAGATACTAACTGAGGACTTTGCATCTGTCTTCACTAGAGAAGAGGATGCTGCCAATGTAACAGTAAAGGAGGAGGTAAAAGCGATATGGGATAGGATAAAAATAGATAAAGAAGAAGCAGTTGTATGGTTGGCCGTCTTCAAAGTAGAAGTACCCCGGTCTGGATGGGATGCATCAGAGTTAACTGAGGGGCATATGGGTGGAAATTTTGTGGGAGAGTGTTCCACACTTCTACCACCCTTTGATTGAAGAAATGTTTCCCAACTTCTCTCCTGAATGGCCTGGCTCAGATTTTAATATTACATCCCCTTGTTCCGGATTCCCCCACCAGTGGAACAAGTTTTTCTCTCTCTCGCTACTCGATCAATTCCTTTCAAAATCCTAAAAACCTCAATCAAATCACCTTCCATATTCCAGGGTATAAACGCCTAGTTCACCACCAGTCACCAGGATTGCCCGAATCTGCAGCGAAAGGTCTGCGAAATATATTCTCTGGTGAAGTACTGGTAATAGTCACAGGATCAATTGGAAGGATGAATAAGGATCACACAAGCAGTGCATTGACCCACTTAAAATGTATCGACTCAAGGCGGAATTTTATTCCGATCGTATCGCTAGAGACACAAAAATGAGAGAGTGGGAATTATGTGCAGAGACTGCAGATGCTGGGGTTGTTCTGCTTAAGAATGTAAGTTTGCAGATGACACTAAGCTGGGTGGCTGTGAGGAGAATGCCAAGAGTCTGCAGGGTGACTTGGACAGGTTAGGTGAGTGGGCAAATGCATGGCACATGCAGTATAATGTGGATAAATGTGAGGTAATCCACTTTGGTGGCAAAAACAGGAAGGCAGAATAGTATCTGAATGGTGACAGATTAGGAAAAGGGGAGGTGCAACGGGACCTGGGTGTCATGGTACATCAGTCATTGAAAGTTGGCATGCAGGTACAGCAGCAGGAGTGAAGAAGACAAATGGCATGTTGGCCTTCACAGCAAGAGGATTTGAGTATAGGAGCAGGGAGGTCTTACTGCAGTTATACAGGGCTTTGGTGAGGCCACACCTTGAGTATTGTGTACAGTTTTGGTCTACTAATCTGAGGAAGGACATTCTTGCTATTGAGGGAGTGCAGCGAAGGTTCACCAGACTGATTCCCGGGATAGCAGGATTGACATATGAAGAAAGACTGGATCGACTAAGCTTATATTCACTGGAATTTAGAAGAATGAGAGGGGATCTCATAGAAACATATAAAATTCTGATGGGATTGGACAAGTTAGATGCAGGAAGACTGTTCCCGATGTTGGGGAAGTCCAAAACCAGGGGTCACAGTCTAAGGATAAGGGGTAAGCCATTTAGGATCGAGATGAGGAGAAACTTCTTCACTCAGAGAATTGTGAACCTGTGGAATTCTCTACCACAGAAAGTTGTTGATGCAAGTTCATTAGATATATTCAAAAGGGAGTTAGATATGGCCCATACGGCTAAAGGGATCAAGGGGAATGGAGAGAAAGCAGGAATGGGGTACTGAAGTTGCATGATCAGCCATGATCATATTGAATGGTGGTGCAGGCTCGAAGGGCCAAATGGCCTACTCCTGCACCTATTTTCTATGTTTCTATGTTAAGGAGAGATTAAAAAGATTAAAATTATGAAAGGTTTTGATAGTGTAGATAAGGAGAAACCGTTTCCAGTGGCGGGAGGGTTAGTAACCAGAGGACACAGATTTAAGATCATTGGCAAAAGAATCAGTGGGGAGAAGAGGAGAATTTAATTTTTTTTTATACACAGCGTGCTGTGATGAGCTGGAACGCGGTGGAAACAGATTAAATACCGATAAAAACAGGAAAAACATGCAGGGTTATGGGGCTGCAACCGAGACTCCAGGATGGTGTGTTGCCTCCCTGGTGCAAGGGTCAAGGATGTCTCAGAGCGGGTGCAGGATATTCTGAAAAGGGAGGGTGAACAGCCAGTTGTCGTGGTGCACATTGGTACCAACGATATAGTTAAAAAAACAGTGATGAGGTCCTACGAGACGAATTTAAGGAGCTAGGAGCTATATTAAAACGTAGGATCTCAAAAGTAGTAATCTCGGGATTGCTACCAGTGCCACGTGCTAGTCAGAGTAGGAATCGCAGAATAGCTCAGATGAATACGTGGCTTGAGCAGTGGTGCAGCAGGGAGGGATTCAAATTCCTGGGGCATTGGAACCGGTTCTGGGGGAGGTGAGACCAGTACAAACTAGACGGTCTGCACCTAGGCAGGACCGGAACCAATGTCCGAGGGGGAGTGCTTGCTAGTGCTGTTGGGGAGGAGTTAAACTAATATGGCAGGGGGATGGGAACCAATGCAGGGAGACAGAAGGAAACAAAATGGCGACAGAAGCAAAAGACAGAAAGGAGATGAGTAAAAGTGGAGGGCAGAGAAACCCAAGGCAAAAAACAAAAAGGGCCACTGTACAGAAAAATTCTAAAGGGTCAAAGTGTAATAAAAAGGCAAGCCTGAAAGCTCGGTGCCTCAATGCGAGGAGTATTCGGAACCCAGGAGAGGGCTCTGAGCTAGTTAGAGTGGGTGAGAGCTCAGATGAACAGGACCCCAAGAAAGAATGCAAAAGGCAGGAGGCAACAGAGCAGAATAGCACTGGGGTAAGTGTAAACCACAAGGTGATAGGAAGGGATAATATGTATGAATATAAAGGTGCTGCAGGAGGGGTCAAAACTAAAAATCATTGTTTAAAAACTAGGATTAAAACACTCTACCAAAACGCACGCAGCATTCGAAATAAAGTAAATGAGTTGACGGCACAAATCATTACAAATGGGTATGATTTGGTGGCCATTACAGAAACGTGGTTGCAGGGTGGCCGAGACTGGGAATTAAACATACAGGGGTATCTGACAATTCGGAAAGATAGACAAGAAGGGAAAGGAGGTGGGGTAGCTCTGTTAATAAAGGATGATATCAGGGCAGTTGTGAGAGAAGATATTGGCTCGAATGAAAAAAATGTGGGTGGAGATTAGAGATAGTAAGGGGAAAAAGTCACTGGTGGGCGTAGTTAAGAGGCCCCCAAATAATAACTTCACGGTGGGGCGGACAATAATCAAGGGAATAATGGAGGCATGTGAAAAAGGAACGGCAGTAATCATGGGGGATTTTAACCTACATATCGATTGGTTAAATCAAATCGCAAGGGGTAGCCTTGAGGAGGAATTCATAGAATGCATACGGGATTGTTTCTTAGAACAGTATGTTACAGAACCTACAAGGGAGCAAGCTATCTTAAATTTGGTCCTGTGTAATGAGACAGGAATAATAAACGATCTCCTCGTAAAAGATCCTCTCGGAATGAGTGATCACAGTATGGTTGAATTTGTAATACAGATTGAGGGTGAGGAAGTAGTGTCTCAAACGAGCGTACTATGTTTAAACAAAGGGGACTACAGTGGGATGAGGGCAGAGTTGGCTAAAGTAGACTGGAAACACAGACTAAACGGTGGCACAACTGAGGAACAGTGGAGGACTTTTAAGGAGCTCTTTCATAGTGCTCAACAAAAATATATTCCAGTGAAAAAGAAGGGCGGTAAGAAAAGGGATAACCAAGGAAATAAAGGAGAGTATCAAATTAAAAACTAATGCGTATAAGGTGGCCAAGGTTAGTGGGAAACTAGAAGATTGGGAAAATTTTAAACGACAGCAAAGAATGACTAAGAAATCAATAAAGAAAGGAAAGATAGATTACGAAAGTAAACTTGTGCAAAACATAAAAACAGATAGTAAAAGCAGATATATAAAACGGAAGAGAGTGACTAAAGTAAATGTTGGTCCCTTAGAAGATGAGAAGGGGCATTTAATAATGGGAAATGTGGAAATGGCTGAGACCGTAAACAATTATTTTGCTTCGGTCTTCACAGTGGAAAACACAAAAACCATGCCAAAAATTGCTGGTCACGGGAATGTGGGAAGGGAGGACCTTGAGACAATCACTATCACTAGGGGGGTAGTGCTGGACAGGCTAATGGGACTCAAGGTAGACAAGTCCCCTGGTCCTGATGAAATGCATCCCAGGGTATTAAAAGAGATGGCGGAAGTTATAGCAGATGCATTCGTTATAATCTACCAAAATTCTCTGGACTCTGGGGAGGTACCATCGGATTGGAAAGCAGCTAATCTAACGCCTCTGTTTAAAAAAAGGGGCAGACAAAAGGCAGGTAACTATAGGCCGGTTAGTTCAACATCTGTAGTAGGGAAAATGCTTGAAGCTATCATTAAGGAAGAAATAGCGGGACATCTAGATAGCAATAGTGCAATCAAGCACTCGCAACAAGCATTCATGAAGGGGAAATCATGTTTAACTAATTTACTGGAATTCTTTGAGGATATAACGAGCATGGTGGATAGAGATGTACCGATGGATGTGGTGTATTTAGATTTCCAAAAGGCATTCGATAAGGTGCCACACAAAAGGTTACTGCAGAAGATAAAGGTACGCGGAGTCAGAGGAAATGTATTAGCATGGATAGAGAATTGGCTGGCTAACAGAAAGCAGAGAGTCTGGATAAATGGGTCCTTTTCGGGTTGGAAATTGGTGGTTAGTGATGTGCCACAGGGACCTCAACTGTTCACAATATACATAGATGACCTGGAAGAGGGGACAGAGTGTAGTGTAACAAAATTTGCAGATGTCACAAAGATTAGTGGGAAAGCGGGTTGTGTAGAGGACACAGAGAGGCTGCAAAGAGATAGGTTAGGTTAAGCGAATGGGCTAAGGTTTGGCAGATGGAATACAATGTCAGAAAATGTGAGGTCATCCATCTTGGAAAAAAAAACAGTAAAAGGGAATATTATTTGAATGGGGAGAAATTACAACATGCTGCGGTGCAGAGGGACCTGGGGGTCCTTGTGCATGAAACTCTTTTTGGAGTTTATCTGCAAAACAAAAAACATTAAACCGTGCCACCCGACCTGGGTGACACACCAGACATTTACAAGGCCCTTTTTTTCCCCCTCCTTTTTTTGGTTTTTTTTTTGTGTTTTTCTTTTTTTGGGTTTTTTTTTGGGCACTAAAATCACAATTTTTCCCCAGTGCCCCCTATAAAAGGGAAGGGGTCCTTGTGCATGAAACTCTTTTTGGAGTTTATCTGCAAAAACAAAAGACATTAAACCGTGCCACCCTACCTGGGTAACACACCAGACATTTACAAGGCCCTTTTTTTTCCCTTTTTTTTTGTGTTTTTCTTTTTTTTTTTGGTTTTTTTTTTGGGCACTAAAATCACAATTTTTCCCCAGTGCCCCCTACAAAAGGGAAGGGGGACACTAAAAGCACCAGCAATTAAAACAAATTAAACTTTAAAACGTAAAATCAAATTAAAATTTGGTTGCCGGGCGTGATGATGCACTCCAGTCCCTCCGGTGCCCACCTCTCGCGGAAGGCCGCTCCAAAAAGTTAGTTTGCAGGTGCAGCAGGTGATCAGGAAGGCGAATGGAATGTTGGCCTTCATTGCGAGAGGGATGGAGTACAAAAGCAGGGTGGTCCTGCTGCAACTGTACAGGATATTGGTGAGGCCGCACCTGGAGTACTGCGTGCAGTTTTGGTCACCTTACTTAAGGAAGGATATACTAGCTTTGGAAAGGTACAGAGACGATTCACTAGGCTGATTCCGGAGATGAGGGAGTTACCTTATGATGATAGATTGAGGGTCTTTACTCATTGGAGTTCAAAAGGATGAGGGGTGATCTTATAGAAACATTTAAAATAATGAAAGGGATGGACAAGATAGAGGCAGAGAGGTTGTTTCCACTGGTCGGGGAGACAAGAACTAGGGGGCACAGCCTCAAAATACGGGGGAGCCAATTTAAAACCGAGTTGAGAAGGAATTTCTGTGGAATTGTCTGCCCAAGGAAGCAGTTGAGGCTAGCTCATGAACAAAAAGGAGACAAAAGCAAAAGACAGAAAGGAGATGAGGAAAAGTGGAGGGCAGAGAAACCTAAGGCAAAGAACAAAAAGGACCACTGTACAGCAAAATTCTAAAAGGACAAAGGGTGTTAAAAAAAAACAAGCCTGAAGGCTTTGTGTCTTAATGCAAGGAGTATCCGTAATAAGGTGGATGAATTAACTGTGCAAATAGATGTTAACAAATATGATGTGATTGGGATTACAGAGACGTGGCTCCAGGATGATCAAGGCTGGGAACTCAACATCCAGGGGTATTCAACATTCAGGAAGGATAGAATAAAAGGAAAAGGAGGTGGGGTAGCATTGCTGGTTAAGGAGGAGATTAATGCAATAGTTAAGAAGGACATTAGCTTGGATGATGTGGAATCTATATGGGTAGAGCTGCAGAACACCAAAGGGCAAAAAACATTAGTGGGAGTTGTGTACAGACCTCCAAACAGTAGTAGTGATGTTGGGGAGGGCATCAAACAGGAAATTAGGGGTGCATGCAATAAAGGTGCAGCAGTTATAATGGGTGACTTTAATATGCACATAGATTGGGTTAACCAAACTGGAAGCATTACGGTGGAGGAGGATTTCCTGGAGTGCATAAGGGATGGTTTTCTAGACCAATATGTCGAGGAACCAACTAGGGGGGAGGCCATCTTAGACTGGGTGTTGTGTAATGAGAGAGGATTAATTAGCAATCTCGTTGTGCGAGGCCCCTTGGGGAAGAGTGACCATAATATGGTGGAATTCTGCATTAGGATGGAGAATGAAACAGTTAATTCAGAGACCATGGTCCAGAACTTAAAGAAGGCTAACTTTGAAGGTATGAGGCATCAATTGGCTAGGATAGATTGGCGAATGATACTTAAGGGGTTGACAGTGGATGGGCAATGGCAGACATTTAGAGACCGCATGGATGAACTACAACAATTGTACATTCCTGTCTGGCGTAAAAATAAAAAAGGGAAGGTGGCTCAACCGTGGCTATCAAGGGAAATCAGGGATAGTATTAAAGCCAAGGAAGTGGCATACAAATTGGCCAGAAATAGCAGCGAACCCGGGGACTGGGAGAAATTTAGAACTCAGCAGAGGAGCACAAAGGGTTTGATTAGGGCAGGGAAAATGGAGTACAAGAAGAAGCTTGCAGGGAACATTAAGACGGATTGCAAAAGTTTCTATAGGTATGTAAAGAGAAAAAGGTTAGTAAAGACAAACGTAGGTCCCCTGCAGTCAGAATCAGGGGAAGTCATAACGGGGAACAGAGAAATGGCGGACCAATTGAACAAGTACTTTGGATCGGTATTCACTAAGGAGGACACAAACAACCTTCCGGATATAAAAGGGGTCAGAGGGTCTAGTAAGGAGGAGGAACTGAGGGAAATCCTTATTAGTCGGGAAATTTTGTTGGGGAAATTGATGGGATTGAAGGCCGATAAATCCCCAGGGCCTGATGGACTGCATCCCAGAGTACTTGGAAATAGCGGATGCATTGACAGTAATTTTCCAATATTCCATTGACTCTGGATCAGTTCCTATCGAGTGGAGGGTAGCCAATGTAACCCCACTTTTTAAAAAAGGAGGGAGAGAGAAAACAGGGAATTATAGACCTGTCAGCCTGACCTCAATAGTGGGTAAAATGATGGAATCAATTATTAAGGATGTCATAGCAGTGCATTTGGAAAGAGGTGACATGATAGGTCCAAGTCAGCATGGATTTGTGAAAGGGAAATCATGCTTGACAAATCTTTTGGAATTTTTTGAGGATGTTTCCAGTAGAGTGGACAAGGGAGAACCAGTTGATGTGGTGTATTAGGACTTTCAGAAGGCTTTCGACAAGGTCCCACACAAGAGATTAATGTGCAAAGTTAAAGCCCATGGGACTGGGGGTAGTGTGCTGACATGGATTGAGAACTGGTTGTCAGACAGGAAGCAAAGAGTAGGAGTAAATGGGTACTTTTCAGAATGGCAGGCAGTGACTAGTGGGGTACCACAAGGTTCTCTGCTGGGGCCCCAGCTGTTTACACTGTACATTAATGATTTAGATGAGGGGATTAAATGTAGTATCTCCAAATTTGCGGATGACACTAAGTTGGGTGGCAGTGTGAGCTGCGAAGAGGATGCTATGAGGCTGCAGAGCGACTTGGATAGGTTAGGTGAGTGGGCAAATGCATGGCAGATGAAGTATAATGTGGATAAATGTGAGGTTATCCACTTTGGTGGTAAAAACAGAGAGACAGACTATTATCTGAATGGTGACAGATTAGGAAAAGGGGAGGTGCAACGAGACCTGGGTGTCATGGTACATCAGTCATTGAAGGTTGGCATGCAGGTACAGCAGGCGGTTAAGAAAGCAAATGGCATGTTGGCCTTCATCGCGAGGGGATTTTAGTACAGGGGCAGGGAGGTGTTGCTACAGTTGTACAGGGCCTTGGTGAGGCCACACCTGGAGTATTGTGTACAGTTTTGGTCTCCTAACCTGAGGAAGGATATTCTTGCTATTGAGGGAGTGCAGCGAGGGTTCACCAGACTGATTCCCGGGATGGTGGGACTGACCTATCAAGAAAGACTGGATCAACTGGGCTTGTATTCACTGGAGTTCAGAAGAATGAGAGGGGACCTCATAGAAACATTTAAAATTCTGACGGGGTTAGACAGGTTAGATGCAGGAAGAATGTTCCCAATGTTGGGGAAGTCCAGAACCAGGGGTCACAGTCTAATTTAAGACCGAGTTGAGGAGATACTTCTTCACCCAGAGAGTGGTGAATCTGTGGAATTCTCTACCACAGAAAGTTGTTGAGGCCAATTCACTAAATATATTCAAAAAGGAGTTAGATGAAGTCCTTACTCCTAAGGGGATCAAGGGGTATGGCGAGAAAGCTGGAATGGGGTACTGAAGTTGAATGTTCAGCCATGAACTCATTGAATGGCGGTGCAGGCTAGAAGGGCCGAATGGCCTACTCCTGCACCTATTTTCCATGTTTCTATGTATTCAAATCACAGATAGATAGGTTTTTAACCAATAAGGGAATTAAGGGTTATGGGGAGCGGGCGGGTAAGTGGAGCTGAGTCCACGGCCAGATCAGCCATGACCTTGTTGAATGGCGGAGCAGGCTCGAGGGGCTAGATGACCTACTCCTGTTCCTAATTCTTATGTTCTTATGTTCTTCTGAAGAGCAGGAGCGCGGGACTAATTGCATAGCTCTACCACAGGCACGACGGACCAAATGGCCTCCTTCTGCACTGTGATTCTGTATAGTGATATCACAATGCTAGGTTAAGCCCGTTAACTGTTTGCCACTGTCATTAAAAAGAAAACAAATCACATTTCAGAGTCCCACACCTACACTTGCTGCCTGGGGATCAAATAAATCCAAGTCTGAAATTAAGCAAACATGTACATTCTCACGAGAGATCGATCTGGGAAAACCACAGCCAGAATGTTAAGTCACAGGTGTAAACACAGAACATGCTGGAAATGTCAGTGGGTCAAGCAGCATTTGTGGAGAGAAAGAGTGTTAACGTTTCAGGTCGATGACCCTTCGTCAGAATGATGCCCTCTCTGACCCGCTGAGATCTCCAGCGTTTTCTGTTTTTCGTTCAGATTCCAGCATCTGCAGTATTTTACTTTTGTGTTAAGTCACAGGAATGGGTCAGTGAGCACAGTGCCCAGTGGGGTACTGAACCATATGGACCAGGTTGTGTGACCCCCCTCAGATCTGTGTGCAGCTCACCGATTAGTCAGGGTAGCACTTGTCGGTTACAGTTGGCCTCAGCACCACTGCTCGGCTGTGACGCACTCAAAGCCTCCCTGATAAAGTTTAACATCCCCACCGACATCCTTTCCCTCAACGACTGTCTGTCCCACCTGTGACAGGGACTGTGGCTCTCGTATTGGACTGTTCAGCCACCTAAGGACTCATTTTAAGAGTGGGAAGCAAGTCTTCCTCGATTCCGAGGGACTGCCTATGATGATGATGACTATGCAGTCGAATAGCCAGGCACTCGTGTTCTCGGGTCACGTGGAGAACGTCCACTTGGGTGCAGCATCAGCACTCGTGGAATCATACCCCAACTACAAGGCAGCAGCCAGAGGAGCAGCTAGGGGAAGACTGACTGGAATTATCGAGAACAAAGCATAACCAGGGCAACTGCAGGCCAGTTAAATCACAGGGACATTCAGCTGTAACTGCAACGTTCAAAGTTTATAACCCTCACATAAAACATTCAGTGAGGACACTCCAACACATCTTTTCTAAAGAAAACATATATTCTGTACACCAGCAGCTTTTGAAACCACATTCCCTGGCAGGCTAGCTCATAAACTCCCGGTAACTAACTACATTTGCACATATACCGCTCTCCATCCTCCTTTAAGGCCCTCCTTAAAACCGTTTGGTCACCTGTCCAAATGTCTCTATGTAGTTCAGTGTTGAATTTAGTTTAATTGGGCTCAAGTTCCCCCCCCCCCCCTCCCCTGGCGCACCAGTCTTTCTAGACTAAAAAGGGCGCCAAAAAGTTACCTTCCAATTCTCCCCGCTCCTCAGGACGTCTTCAGCCCCGGCATGGCGCAGCAACTCCAGTGGGGGGGGGGCGGAGCTAGGTCCCGGCGCTGAACACCATGCTTCGGGCCCCTCCCACACTAGAGTGTGGGAGGGGCCCGAAGCACGCTGCCCCTACCCCTGGCCAAATGGGCTCCCTCATCGGCGGCTCACTGCTTTCCCTAAGGTAGGACTTCTATTTTTTTTATTTGTTATTTATTGATTGATTGATTATTACTTTGGTCTTGGTGCTTTAGGTGCAAATTTCCTTCTATTTTTTGTGTTATTAATTGCTTATTACTTTTTGTGCTTTGTAAGTCTTGGTGCTAGGTGCAGGTCCACTCTGCTTCCTTGTATTTTTTATTTGTTATTGAATGCTTATTTTTGTGTTTTGTTTAGTGCTTGGGTGCTTTAAATGTATTTATGCTTCTTTAATGTTGTTGTGAAGGTGTTTAGTGCTTTGTAAGGTCCTCTCATTTCCCTCCCCCCCCATCTCTGGCTACCTGCGTTGATTTCTTAGCTCACCGCAAGATTTCTCTGTGCGGACACAAGTGGTCACATGCACTGGCCTAAGTTGGTTTGGAGTAATTTTTAGCTGTCTAAACTTGCTTAAATGGCCAAAACATGGGTAAAGAAGTTTCTTCTGAATTCCCGATTGGATTCTTGGTGACTATCTTATATTGATGGCCTCTAGTTTTGCTCTTCCCCACAAGTAGAAACTTTCTCTCTGTACCCACTCTATCAAAACTTTTCATAATTTACTGAACTCTATTAGGTCACCCCACAGCCTTCTTTTTTTCCAAGAGAAAAGAGACCCATCCTTTCCTGATATGTATGCCTAAATGACTAAAAAAAAGATTAAGGGAAAAATAGATTATGAAAGTAAACTAGCACAAAATATAAAAACAGATAGCAAGAGTTTCTACAGGTATATAAAAAGGAAAAGAGTGCAGTGGCTAAATGTTGGTCCCTCAGAGGCCAGGAAATTAGTAATGGGGAACATGGAGATGGCAGAAACTCTGAACAAATATTTTGTATCAGTCTTTACGGTAGAGGACACAAAAAATATTCCAACAGTGGATAGTCAAGGGGCTATAGGGGAGGAGGAACTTAACACAATCACATCACTAAGGAGGTGGTACTCAGTAAGATAATGGGAGTAAAGGCGGATAAATCCCCTGGACCTGATGGCTTGCATCCTCGGGTCTTAAGAGAAGTAGCGGCAGGGATAGTGGATGCATTGGTTGTAAATTACCAAAATTCCCTGGATTCTGGAGAGGTCTCAGCAGATTGGAAAACTGCAAATGTAACACCCCTATTTAAAAAAAGGAGGCAGACAAAAAGCAGGAAACTCTAGACCAGTTAGTTCAACATCTGTGGTTGGGAAAATGTTGGAGTCCATTATTAAAAAAGCAGTAGCGGGACATTTGGAAAAGCATAATTCAGTCAGGCAGAGTCAGCATGGATTTATGAAGGGGGTTGTTTGACAAATTTGCTAGATTGGGTCGCAGGGATTGGGAAAGGGGGTCGCGAAGTGGGGGGAGAGGGGGTCGCGAAGTGGGGGGAGAGGGGGCGGGGAGTGACGGGGTTCCAGGGAACCAGGGATTGGGGGGGCCCAGGGATTGGAGGGGGGCCCAGAGATTGGGAGGGGGGAGTCCAGGGGAAGTTGCGCGGGGATCCCGGGGATGATTGGGGGTTGTGCCCAGGGAGGGGGGAGGGTGTGTCCTGGGGACTGGGGGGGGGTCCCGGGGGGGGGGGGGGGGGGGGGGAAGAGGTCCTGAGGATTTGGGGGGGTCCTGGGGATTGGGGGGGGGAGGAAAGAGAGGGATCCTGGGGATTGGGGGGGGGGGGGGGGAAAGAGGGGTCCCTGGGTTTGGGGGTGGGAGAGAGGAGTCCCGGGGATTGGGAGGGAGAGAGAGGGGTCCCGGGGATTTGGGGGGGGGGCCCTGGGGATTTGGGGAGGGGCCCCAGGGATTTGGGGGGGTCCTGTGGATTTTTTTTTGGGGGGGGGTCCCGGGGATTGGGGAGAGGGGTGATCACTGGGATTGGTGGGGGGGGGGGGGCCGGGGATTGGGGTGATCACGGGGATTGGTGGGGGGGGCCGGGGATTGGTGGGGGGGGGGGGGGGGGGGGGGAAAGAGAGAGAGAGAGGGGTCCCGGGGATTTGGGGGGGGCCCCAGGGATTTGGGGCGGGGTAAGGGATAGTCCTGGGGATTTTTTTTGGGGGGGGGGTGCCGGGGATTGGAGGGGGGGGGGGTCCTGTGGATTTTTTTGGGGGGGGTCCCGGGGATTGGGGGGTGATCACGGGGATTGGTTGGGGGGAGGGGGGGGGGGCGGGGATTGGTTGGGGGGGGGCGGGGATCAGGGGGCCCCGGTTCCTATCCCGGGCCCTTTACCTCGGAGCTGCTGATCCTCCTCCGCCGCCTCCTCCTCCTCCTCCTCGGGCTGCGGCTTCTCGGCCCCCGGCAGGCCCAGGCCCAGTCTCATCGCCATCTTCATCTCGCTCCCGCTCGACGGCCTCTCTGCATCCGACTGTTGCTCCGCCGACGCTCGGCCGCTCGCCCCGCCCCGCGGCCCCTCGGGCGGTAAATGCTGCCGGTCGGCGCCCGCCGCCGTCCCGCTCGCCATCGTCATTGTTTTTGTCAGAGGGGCAAGCAGCGGCGCGGGGGCGGGGGATGGCGCGAGAGAGCGCCGAGCGCCGCCGGAGAGAGCCGAGCGCCGCCGGAAATCGGCGGAATGCGGAGCGAAAGGCGGCGGAGACCCGAGCCCGGTCCGGAAATTGCCGAAGCTGGGAGCCGGAAATTACCGAACCTGAAACGGAAACACCCGAAGGTGTCGAGGGAGCCGGAGAGAAATGACCGAAACTGCCCACAAATCGAGAGAAAAGCACCAAATTATTTGTATTTTTTTTTTGACACCGCCGCAACTAATTCCGCTATATTTCTTGTTAAAATTCCGCAGGGCGAGGTGACGCGTCAGTGCCGCTGCGACCCGGATGTGGCGGTCTCCTAGGCAACGGTTGCCGGGCGGGCGGCACGCGGGCGGTCTCCTGGCAACCGGCTGCCGGGGAGCGGACAGCGGGAGGCGGCGGGCGGCCGGCCGCAGACTCGGGGATGGCCCGCTACCCGTGCGGCGGGGACTGTCGCTGTGGCTGCCACCCACTGGTGGTGTCAAGCAGCACGAACTGGACCCAGAGCGAAGTGGCCAGCTGGATCAGGATGCTGGGCTTCCCGCAGTACAAGGTGGCCGGGGCTGGGTGCGGTGGGCCAAGGGCCGGCAGCCTTGGGTACCCGCAACTCCAGCGGGCGGGGGGGGTCATAGCAACATAGAGGAGGTGGGGGGGGGGGGTCATAGCAACATAGAGGAGGTGGGGGGGGTCATAGCAACATAGAGGAGGTGGGGGGGGTCATAGCAACATAGAGGAGGTGGGGGGGGTCATAGCAACATAGAGGAGGTGGGGGGGGTCATAGCAACATAGAGGAGGTGTGTGGGGGGGGGTCATAGCAACATAGAGGAGGTGGGGGGGGGGTCATAGCAACATAGAGGAGGTGTGTGGGGGGGGGTCATAGCAACATAGAGGAGGTGGGGGGGGGGGGTCATAGCAACATAGAGGAGGTGGGGGGGGGGGGTCATAGCAACATAGAGGAGGTGGGGGGGGGGTCATAGCAACATAGAGGAGGTGTGTGGGGGGGGGTCATAGCAACATAGAGGAGGTGGGGGGGGGGGGGTCATAGCAACATAGAGGAGGTGTGTGGGGGGGGCTTGACCCATCCAACTCCACGGAGGTGTGTGGGGGGCCTGACCCATCCACCTCCATGGCACGAACCTGGTATTGCAGTACTTCCAGGAACGGTGCAGTGGCTCTCGGCCTTTTGGCTAAGAGCATTGGCGCAGAGTGATCCTTGAATGGGCCCAAGGTGACCTCTGGCGTTTGTGATTTGACAAAGAATTGGAACGATTGGCTACGAATTTAAAAAAAAAACATAGAAAATAGGTGCAGGATAGGCCATTCGGCCCTTCGAGCCTGCACCGCCATTCAATGAGTTCATGGCTGATCATTCCCCTCAGTGTCCCTTTCCTGCTTTCATTCCCCATACCCCTTGATCCCTTTAGCCGTAAGGGCCATGTCTAACTCTCTCTTGAATATATCCAATGAACCGGCCTCAACAACTCTCTGCGGCAGGGAATTCCACAGGTTAACCAGGAGGGATTGCACAAACTCGGCCTGTCTTCCCTGGATAAGGGGTTGATCTGACCAAAGTTTTCAGGGTATTAAGGGGGACATCATCATAGGCAGTCCCTCGAAACGAGGATGACTCTCTCCCGCGCCAAAATACCTCATTATCTTATATGTTTCTATAAGATCACCTCTCATTCTTCTGAACTCCAATGTGTGCAGGCCCAACCTGCTCAACCTGTCCTCATAAGGGGAACAGATAGGGTAGAGAGAGTTCTAGGATATAAGAAATAGGAGCAGGAGTCGGCCATACGGCCCCTCGAGCCTGCTCCACCGTTTAATACGATCATGGCTGATCTGATCATGGACTCAGCTCCATTTCCCTGCCCGCTCCCCATAACCCTTCACTCCCTTATCGTTCAAAAATCTGTCTATCTCCGCCTTAAATATATTCAATGACCCAGCTTCCACAGCTCTCTGAGGCAGAGAATTCCACAGATTTACAACCCTCTGAGAGAAGAAATTCTTCCTCATTTCAGTTTTAAATGGGCGGCCCCTTATTCTGAGACTATGTCCCCTAATTTTAGTTTCCCCTATGAGTGGAAATACCCTCTCTGCATCCACCTTGTCGATCCCCCTCATTATTTTATATGTTTCGATAAGGTCACTCTCATTCTTCTGAACTCCAATGAGTAGAGGCCCAACCTACTCAACCTATCCTTCATCTCTGGAATCAACCGAGTGAACCTTTTCTGAACAGCCTCCAATGTTAGAGCCAGACCTTTCAGGAGCAAAGTTAGGACACACGTCTACACACAAAGGGTGGTAGAAGTTTGGCACTCTCTTCCGCAAACTGCATTAATTGTTAATTTTAAATCGTAGATTGATTAGCTTTCTGTTAACCAAAGGTATGAGGGGATATGGGCCAAAGGCAGGTATATGGAGTTAGGTCGCAGATCAGCCATGATCTCACTAAATGGCAGAACAGGCTCGAGGGACTGAATGGCCTTCTGCTCCTATGTTCTTATAATGGGATCTCTAGTTTGGCTTCCTTTTTCTTTTATTCGTTTCTTGGACGTGGGCATCGTAGGCAAGTCCAGCATTTATTGCCCATCCCTAATTGTCCTTGAGATGCTTGTGAGCCGCCTTCTTGAACTGCTGCAGTCGCTGTAGTGATGCTGTTAGGGAGGGAGTTCCAGGTTTTTGACCTGGTGACGATGAAGGAATGACGATGTATGTCCAAGTCAGGATGGTGTATGACTTGGAGGGGAACTTGGAGGTGATAGTGTTCCCATGTGCCTGCTGCCCTTGTCCTTCTAGGTGGTAGAGGTCGCAGGTTTGGGAGGTGCTGCTGAAGAAGCCTTTGCGAATTGTTGCAGTGCATCTTGTAGATGGTACTCACTGCAGCCACAGAGAATATTTAAGGTGGTACAATGGATGCCAATCAAGCGGGCTGCTTTGTCCTGGATGGTGTCGAGTTTCTTCAGTGTTGTTGGAGCAGCACTCATCCAGGCAAGTGGAGAGTATTCCATCACACTCCTGACTTGTGCCTTGTAGATGCTGGAAAGGCTTTGGGGAGTCAGGAGGTGAGATGTTTTTTACGATGGGAAAAGCTTACAATGGGATGTCCAGTTTAGCTATCCATTCGATCTCCTCCTGAGAGGCCAAGCGGAGAAATGAGGTGACTCCCGCAACAGATTGTGGTGGGCAGATTGATGTGATGTCTTCCATGGTCTGGGACTCATGGCCACAGTTGCACTTGGGGTCGTCGCTCATCTTCCACTGGTGGAGCAGGTGGCCGCACCGTCTGTGCCCTGTACAGATTGGGGCGAGCGCTGTCTACCGTCTCCGAGAGAGGTCGAAGCCAGGGACCTCTGCTTTTGGGTCAGGGATGAAGTGTTGGTTCCCACGATTCCATCCATCTGGATAGCGGGTCGATACTAGTTGCGTGAATATTGGCTGCTGTTTCCCAGAATGGCCGGCATGATTTTAAGCACTTTCGCGGTGGGTCTTTCAAGTCTTTGTGAATGGGTAGGTTGGTGTTGCTCATGACCTTTTCCATCTCACGGAGCACAGTGACGTTGCGACAAATGGCAGACGGGGCAATGTGGGACAGCACCGGGAGCCACTCAGTTGGAGCGGACTGGAGCGTCCCTGCACGTTTAGCTGCACATCCACGATCTTTGTGTGGCGGCTGCAGGACCATGAGGCAGAGCGGTATTCTGCAGCAGAGCAGACGAGGGCAACTGTTGCGGAGCGAAGTGTTCTGGCTGTGCTCCCCCCGTGATGTTCCAGTGAGTTTCCGGACCAGGTTCACCCTGGTGTTTACTTTTTGGCCGGTGTTGGTGAATGAGGCCGATAAGTGAAAGTCCTGTCCAGGGTGACGCCCGGGTGCTTTTGGAGGTGTTCATGGGTAAGTCGCCTTCCGCAGAAGGAAACATTGAGTTTTTTCCCGGCGGCGTTGTTGTTCAGATGGAACGATGACACGACTATCTTCTCTGGATTGGGGTGGGAGCACCAGGTCTGGAAGCAGCCTTCCAATGGGTCCAGGTCCCTTGTGAGCATCCTCCTTGCTTCCTCTAGCGTTGATGCCTGTGATAGCAGTGCTATGTCATCGACACATGCGAACTTCAGGGATTTGGTGCAGGGCAGGTCCGTCATATAGATGTTGAAAAAAGCCAGACCTTTGTTAAGCATCCGTGTTCGGCTGGACTTGTCACCAAGATAGAAGCGGAACTTACAGTTGGTCGTCAGAGTGTTGACAAGCCTGAGAGTCTTGTGGCTTTGGATGATGATTGAAAGTTTCAGCAGCAAGCTTTCGGGCCAGACAGGGTAGCCATCATCATCATCATCATCATCATCATCATCATAGGCAGTCGCTCGGAATGAGGAAGACTTCCTTCCACTCCTGAAGTGAGTTCTCTGGTGGCTGAACAGTAATACGAGAGCCACAGATTCTGTCATAGGTGGGACAGATATTCGCCAAGGGAAGGGATGTGTGGGACAGGTTTACCGCACGCTCCTTCCGCTGCCTGCGCTTGACCTCTTCACGCTCTCGGCGTTGAGATTCGAAGAGCTCAATGCCCTCCCGGATGCACTTTCTCCACCTAGGACGGTCTTCAGCCAAGGACTTCCAGGTGTCAGTGGTGATGTCGCACTCTACCAGGGAGGCTTTAAGGGTGTCCTTGTAATGTTTCCGCTGCCCATTTTTGGCTCGTTTGCCGTGCAGGAACTCCGCATAGAGCAATTGCTTAGGGAGTCTCGTGTCTGGCATGCGAACTATGTGGCCTGCCCAGCGAAGCTGATCGAGTGTGGTCAGTGCTTCAATGCTGGGGATGTTAGCCTGAATGAGGACACTGATGTTGGTGCATCTGTCCTCCCAGGGGATTTGCAGGATCTTGCGCACACATCGTTGGTAATATATCTCCAGCGACTTGAGGTGTCTTCTGTACATCGTCCATGCCTCTGATCCATACAGAAGGGCGGGTATTACTACAGCCCTGTAGACCATGAGCTTGGTGGTAGATTTGAGGGCCTGGTCTTCAAACACTCTTTTCCTCAGGCGGCCGAAGGCTGCACTGGCGCACTGGAGGCGGTGTTGAATCTCCGCATCAATGTCTGCCTTTGTTGATAAGAGGCTCCCGAGATATGGGAAATGGTCCACGTTGTCCAGGGTCGCACCATGGATCTTGATGATTGGAGGGCAGTGCTGTGCGGCGGTGACAGGCTGGTGGAGGATCTTTGTCTTACGGATGTTAAGCGTAAGGCCCATGCTTTCATATGCCTCGGTGAATACATCGACTATATCCTGGAGTTCAGCCTCAGAATGTGTGCAGACACAGGCGCCGTCCGCGTACTGTAGCTCAACGACAGAGGTTGGGGTGATCTTGGACTTGGCCTGGAGGCGGCGTAGGTTAAACAGCTTCCCACTGGTTCTGTAGTTTAGTTCCACTCCAGCGGGGTGACTGTGAAGTGGAGCATGGCAGCAAGAAAGATTGAGAAGAGGGTTGGAGCGATGACACAGCCCTGTTTGATCCCGGTCCGGACTTAGATTGGGTCTGTAATGGATCCGTTGATAGGGATCACGGCATGTCGTCGTGGAGCAGGTGAAGGATGTTGACAAACCTTTGGGGGCATCCGAAACGGAGGAGGACGCTCCATAGAGCCTCACGGTTGACAGTGTCACAGGCCTTTGTAAGATCGAAAAAGGCCATGTATAAGGGCTGGCGCTGGTCCCTGCATTTTTCTTGCAGTTGTCGTGCTGCCAAGATCATGTCCATCGTGTCCCGTAGGGGACGAAGTCCGCACTGTGATTCCGGGAGGAGCTCCTCGGCCACAGGGGGAAGACGGTTGAGGAGAACTCTAGCGACAACTTTCCCAGTGGCTGATAACAGGGAGATTCCCCTGTAGTTGCCGCAGTCGGAATTGTCCCCTTTTTTAAAGGTGGTCACGATCACTGCATCTCTGAGATCTCCCAGCATGCTCTCCTCCTTCCAGATGAGAGAGGTGAGATCATGTATTTGCGCCAACAGTGCCTCTCCGCCATACTTCAATGTCTCAGCAGGGATTCCATCTGCACCCGTAGCCTTGTTGTTCTTAAGCTGTCCCATGGCTTTGCCTACCTCGTGCAACGTTGGGGTTTCACTCAGTTGGTGGCAGGTCGCATGCTGCGGGATGGAGTCGAGAACACTCGAGTCAAAGGCAGAGTCTCGATTGAGGAGATCTTCGAAGTGCTCCTTCCAGTGGGCCCTGACAGCCTTGGTGTCCTTGATGAGTGTTTCCCCGTTCTTGGCCAGGAGCGGGATTGGGCCTTGGGAGCTTGGACCGCAGGTAGCCTTGACTGCAATGAAGAATCCTCGCATATCGTGGCTGTCGGCCAGTTGTTGTATCTCCTGTGCTTTCTCCATCCACCACCTGTTCTTTAGGTCCCGGATTTTTTGTTGGACCTCAGCCTTGAGCCGTCTGTAATGTTGCTTTGCTGCTCCCGTGTTGGGTTGTTGCTTGAGGCTCAAAAATGCTCTGCGCTTGCGATCTATTAGTTCTTGGATCTCCTGATCATTTTCATCAAACCAATCCTGGTGTTTTCTGGTTGAGTGATCAAGTGTCTCTTCACAGGCACTGGTTATAGAGGCCTGGAGGGCAGACCAAGCACTGTGGGGCATTCAGCATCTCAGGGTCATCAAGGCACGCCAGATTACCTGTGAGGCACTGGTTGGGGCCCGCTAACTCTTCGAGGCCCGCCGGCTTTTCGGAGCCCGCCCGGACCTGCTGACTCTTCCGAGGCCAGCAAACTCTTCTGGGGCCCGCCAACACTTCAGGGCCCGCTGACTCTTTGGAGCCTGCCGGGACCTGCCGACAGGGTCGTAGGCTGATGACAAGTCCATGAAGGCAGCTCCGGTCTTCAGCTGGTTCTGGAACCCTGCCTCAGTGTTGCTGGTGAGTGCAAGGGCCTGGTCAGAGCAGCTTCTTCTCTCCCTGATGCCCACCCTTCAGTGTAGCCCCTAAAGCTGGTTTTATCTGGTTAAAGACAAGCCATTCGACCACCTTGTAGACCGTAGACAGAAGGGCGATGGGGCGATAGCTTTTTGGCTTAGTTTTCCTGGATTTAGGAAGTCAACGACTTTGGAATGGTTGCAAACTTCTGGGATTATCCCAGTGTCATGGATGTTGGAAGCGAGTTTGGCAAGCCACATCCATCCATTTGATGTGTGGATACAGCAGTGAAAGTAAACACCCGGGCAACTTTATGCCGGGCGAATATACACCAGGGGGAATATACACCCAGGAAATATACACCCAGGGAATATAATCCCGATTACAAACTGCACCATTTCCTATTACTGAAATGAGTCCAGTGTCCCAGTCTCAACCATCCTTCCCCAACTCCCCCACCCCCCTACCCAATTCCAAATCAACCACTGTGTAATGTTTTTCTGTCCTTTATTCCAGGATTGTTTCCTATCAAACGGGATCACTGGCAAGAAGCTCATTTTTATCAACTGCTCCACCCTGCCCAACTTGGGAATCACAGACTTCGAACACATGAAGGTCAGTGTTTGGGTTTAAAGGAATGCTGGTCCATTTCCCCTGGTTACCATTTTAAAGTCATACACTCTGTCCTTGTGTTTATTTTCGTATTAGAAATGCCCAGATCCACATTTATAATAGAAACTGTCTGTGTATGTCGGTCACACTGTATTTACATTCTTCAGCCGATGGTGGAGCTGCAGGGCCTCTGCTGCCTTAAACAGAGTTCCGTTTGTTCACTTGAGTAGTAACGAGTTCAGTCTTCTGGTTATAATCATTTTATTTAACTTCAGCATAGAAAGCAATTTGCAAGCAGAGTATAGTCACAGATAGAGCGTGCAAACCCAGGCATGTGTTTTCTGTGCTCTCTGAACAAAGGAAAAAGCTTGCATTTATACACAGCGATTTACTTGTACTTCTTTTATGCTGCTCACAATGCGGTCTCCTCTACATTGGGGAGACCAAACGCAGATTGGGTGCCCGCTTAGCGGAACACCTCCTTCAGTCTGTAAGCGTGACCCCAGTCGCCTGTCACATTAATTCCCTGCTCCACTCCCACACTGACCTCTCCGTCCTCGGCCTCCGACACTGTTTCAACGCAAGCTCGAGGAACGGCACCTCATCTTTTGTTTAGACACTTTTTAGCCTTCTGGACTCAACATCGAGTTCACCAATTTCAGAGCGTAACTGTTGTGTATCTGTAAAGCATGCACTCCCATGTTCCGCCACCAGGGAGCGCATCCCCTGAAGTCCCAAGGGATCCCAGCATCCCTTGGGAGCACTGTATATAAGCTGGCCCCGAAGGCCTGTTCCTCACTCTGGAGTGTCTTGATAAAGACTGAGGTCACTGTTACTTTAACCTCCCTGTGTGCAGTCTCATCTGTGTTAGGAACACAATAACTGGCAATGAGAACACAAATCCAATGCAAAGATGCAGCAAACTGTGGGCACCCTGGAGAAGTTCTCGGGAGGGTGAGGACTGGGAAGCCTATGTCGAACGGCTAGACCAGTACTTTGTAGCCAACGAGCTGGATGGAGAAGTAAGCGCTGCAAAAAGGAGAGCGGTCCTCCTCACAGTTTGCGGGGCACCGACCTACAGCCTCATGAAGAATCTTCTGTCTCCAGTGAAACCCACAGATAAGTCGTATGAGGAGCTGTGTACACTGGTTCAGGAGCATCTTAACCCGAGGGAGAGCGTGCTGATGGCAAGGTATCGGTTCTACACATGCCAGCGATCTGAAGGTCAGGAGGTGGCGAGCTACGTCGCTGAGCTAAGGCGACTAGCAGGACAATGTGAATTTGATGGCTACCTGGAGCAAATGCTCAGAGACTTTTTTTGTACTGGGCATTGGCCACGAGACCATCCTACGAAAACTTTTGACTGTAGAGACACCGACCCTCAGTAAGGCCATTGCGAAAGCACAGGCATTTATATCCATCAGTGATAACACCAAACAAATCTCTCAGCACACAAGTGCTAGCAATGTTCCTAAATTAACTGGAACTATGTTTGCGAGCAGAAATGTACAGGGCAGAAACCACGAGTCTGCAACTGCCAGCAGGTCTCAGGTGACCCAGATGACTCAGAGTCCGCAACAAAGGATGAATGCAAGGCAATTCACACCTTGTTGGCGTTGTGGAGGCTTCCATTCAGCCTATTCATGCCGCTTCAGAGCTGCAAGCTCTGCAAAACCTGCTAACCACCACGTGGCAGAGGAAGATCGGTCCATAGTGGATGAAAGCAATTTTGAGCCTCAGAGAGAGGAAGCAGATGCTGAAGTACATGGGGTGCACACATTTTCGACGAAATGTCCATCTATAATGCTAAATGTAAAATTGAATGGCTTACCCGTAGCCATGGAACTGGACACTGGCGCTAGCCAATCCATCATCAGTAAAAAGATGTTTGAGAGACTGTGGTGCAACAAGGCACTCAGACCGACCCTGAGTCCCATCCACATGAAACTGAGAATGTATACCAAAGAGCTTATCACTGTCCTGGGCAGCGCCATGGTCAAGGTCACCTACAAGGGCACAGTGCACGAACTGCCACTCTGGATTGTCCCGGGCAATGGCCCCACACTGCTTGGAAGGAGCTGGCTGGGCAAAATCTGCTGGAACTGGGATGACATCCGAGCGCTATCACATGTCGATGAGGCCTCATGTACCCAGGTTCTGAACAAATTCCCTTCCCTTTTTGAGCCAGGCATTGGAAACTTTTCCGGGGCGAAGGTGCGGATCCGCTTGGTCCCAGAGGCACAACCCATTCACCACAAGGTGCGAGCAGTACCTCACATGATGAGGGAGAGAGTGGAAATCGAGCTGGACAGGCTGCAACGCGAGGGCATCATCTCCCCACTGGAATTCAGCGAGTGGGCCAGCCCGATTGTTCCAGTTCTCAAAAGTGATGGCACAGTCAGGATTTGCGGTGATTATAAAGTAACTATTAATCGTTTCTCGCTACAGGACCAATACCCGCTACCTAAGGCAGATGACCTATTTGCGACGCTGGCAGGAGGCAAGACGTTCACCAAGCTCGACCTGACTTCGGCCTACATGACGCAGGAGCTGGAGGAGTCTTTGAATGACCTCACCTGCATCAACACACACAAGGGACTGTTCATCTACAACAGATGCCCGTTTGGAATTCGGTCAGCTGCAGCGATCTCCCAGAGAAACATGGAGAGCCTACTCGAGTCAGTACCACGCACGGTGGTTTTTCAGGATGACATATTGGTCACGGGTCGGGACACCATCGAGCACCTACAAAACCTGGAGGAGGTCCTCCAGCGACTGGATCGCGTAGGGCTGCGGTTGAAGAGGCCGAAATGCGTCTTCATGGCAACAGAAGTGGAGTTTTTGGGGAGAAAGATCGCGGCGGACGGCATTCGGCCCACAGACACCAAGACAGAGGCTATCAGGAACGCGCCCAGACCACAGAACGTCACGGAGCTGCGGTCGTTCCTGGGACTCCTCAACTATTTTGGTAACTTCCTACCGGGGTTAAGCTCCCTCTTAGAGCCCCTACATGTGTTATTGTGTAAAGGTGAGAACTGGGTGTGGGGAAAAAACCAATTAATTGCTTTTGAGAAAGCCAGAAACATGCTCCAACAAGCTGCTTGTATTGTATAACCCGTGTAAAAGACTTGTGCTAGCATGTGACGCGTCGTCGTACGGAGTCGGGTGTGTATTACAACAAGCTAATGTTGCGGGGAATTTGCAATCTGTCGCCTATGCCTCCAGGAGCTTGTCTAAGGCCGAGAGGGCCTACAGCATGATTGAGAAAGAGGTATTAGCGTGTGTGTTCGGGGTAAAGAAAATGCATCAGTACCTTTTGGCCTCAAATTTGAGCTGGAAACCGATCACAAGCCCCTCATATCCCTGTTCGCTGAAAACAAGGGGATAAATACTAATGCCTCAGCCCGCATACAAAGGTGGGCACTCGCACTACCAGCGTATAACTATACCATCCGCCACAGGCCAGGCACCTATAACTGTGTGGATGCTCTCAGTTGGCTACCATTGCCCACCACGGGGGTGGAAATGGCGCAGCCTGCAAACTTGTTGATGGTGGCGCAGCCCGCAGACTTGTTGATGGTCATGGAAACGTTTGAAAATGATAAATCACCTGTCACGGCCCGCCAGATTAGGACTTGGACCAGCCAAGATCTTCTGCTGTCCCTAGTAAAAAAACTATACTGCATGGGAGCTAGGCCAGCATCCTCGTTGAAATGCAAGAGCTAATCAAGCCGTTCCAGCGGCGAAAGGACGAGCTGTCCATTCAGGCAGACTGCCTGTTGTGGGGTAACCACATAGTGCTACCCAAAAAGGGCAGGGAGACGTTCATCTCGGATCTCCACAGCACACACCCGGGTATAGTAATGATGGAAGCGATAGCCTGATCCCACGTGTGGTGGCCCGGTATCGACTCTGACTTAGAGTCCTGTGTACGGCAATGCAGCGTATGTGCTCAGTTGAGCAACGCGCCCAGAGAGGCACCACTAAGTTTGTGGTCCTGGCCCTCCAGACCATGGTCGAGGATCCATGTCGACTATGCGGGTCCGTTTCTCGATAAAATGTTCCTGGTGGTGGTGGATGCTTTTTCAAAATGGATTGAATGTGAAATAATGTTGGGAAGCCACCATTGAAAGCCTGAGGGCCATGTTTGCCACTCACGGCCTGCCTGACATACTGGTCAGTGACAACGGGCCATGTTTCACCAGTTTCAAAGAATTCATGACCTGCAATGGGATCAAACATGTCACCTCAGCCCCGTTTAAACCAGCCTCCAATGGGCAGGCAGAGCAGGCAGTACAAACAATCAAACAGAGCCTTAAACGAGTCACAGAAGGCTCACTCCAAACCCGCCTGTCCCGAGTACTGCTCAGCTACCGCACGAGATCCCACTCACTCACGGGGTGCCCCCGGCTGAGCTACTCATGAAAAGGACACTTAAAACCAGACTCTCGCTGGTTCACCCCAACCTGCATGATCAGGTAGAGAGCAGGCGGCAGCAACAAAATGTAAACGATGGTCACGCCACTGTGTCACAGGAAATTGATTTGAATGACCCTGTGTATGTGCTGAACTATGGACATGGTCCCAAGTGGATCGTGGGCACGATGATAGCTAAAGAAGGGAGTAGGGTGTTTGTAGTCAAACTAGACAATGGACAAATTTGCAGAAAGCACCTGGACAAAACGAGGCTGTGGTTCACAGACTGCCCTGAACAACCCACAGCAGACACCACCTTTTTCGAGCCCACAACACACACCCAAAGGATCAACGACACCACCCCGGACCAGGAAATCGAACCCATCAAGCCCAACAGCCCAGCAAGGCCAGGCTCACCCAGCAGCTCTGCAGGGCCAACCACACGCCAGCCCAGCGAGGGCACAGCCAACATACCAGAACAGACATTTGTACTGAGGTGGTCCACCAGGGAAAGAAAGGCTCCCGACCACCTCACCTTGTAAATAGTTTCCACTTTGACTTTGGGGGGGAGTGGGGAGTGATGTTGTGTATCTGTAAAGCATGCACTCCCATGTTCCGCCACCAGGGACTGCATCCCCTGAAGTCCCAAGGGATCATAGCATTCCTTGGGAGCACTGTATATAAGCCGGCCCCTAAGGCCTGTTCCTCACTCTGGAATGTCTTGATAAAGACTGAGGTCACTGTTAAACATAGAAACATAGAAAATAGGTGCAGGAGCAGGCCATTCAGCCCTTCTAGCCTGCACCGCCATTCAATGAGTTCATGGCTGAAAATGAAACTTCAGTACCCCCTTCCTGCTTTCTCGCCATACCCCTTGATCCCCCGAGCAGTAAGGACTTCATCTAACTCCCTTTTGAATATATTTAGTGAATTGGCCTCAACTACTTTCTGTGGTAGAGAATTCCACAGGTTCACCACTCTCTGGGTGAAGAAGTTTCTCCTCATCTCGGTCCTAAATGGCTTACCCCTTATCCTTAGACTGTGATCCCTGGTTCTGGACTTCCCCAACATCGGGAACATTCTTCCTGCATCTAACCTGTCTAAACCCGTCAGAATTTTAAACGTTTCTATGAGGTCCCCTCTCATTCTTCTGAACTCCAGTGAATACAAGCCCAGTTGATCCAGTCTTTCTTGATAGGTCAGTCCCACCATCCCGGGAATCAGTCTGGTGAACCCTCGCTGCACTCCCTCAATAGCAAGAATGTCCTTCCTCAGGTTAGGAGACCAAAACTGTACACAATGCTCCAGGTGTGGCCTCACCAAGGCCCTGTACAACTGTAGCAACACCTCCCTGCCCCTGTACTCAAATCCCCTCGCTATGAAGGCCAACATGCCATTTGCTTTCTTAACCGCCTGCTGTACCTGCATGCCAACCTTCAATGATTGATGTACCATGACACCCAGGTCTCGTTGCACCTTCCCTTTTCCTAATCTGTCACCATTCAGATAATAGTCTGTCTCTCTGTTTTTACCACCAAAATGGATAATCTCACATTTATCCACATTATACTTCATCTGCCATGCATTTGCCCACTCACCTAACCTATCCAAGTCACTCTGCAGCCTCAGCATCCTCCTCGCAGCTCACACTGCCACCCAACTTAGTGTCATCCGCAAATTTGGAGATACTACATTTAATCCCCTCGTCTAAATCATTAATGTACAATGCAAACAGCTGGGGCCCCAGCACAGAACCTTGCGGTACCCCACTAGTCACTGCCTGCCATTCTGAAAAGTACCCATTTACTCCTACTCTTTGCTTCCTGTCTGACAACCAGTTCTCAATCCATGTCAGCACACTACCCCCAATCCCATGTGCTTTAACTTTGCATATTAATCTCTTGTGTGGGACCTTGTCGAAAGCCTTCTGAAAGTCCAAATATACCACATCAACTGGTTCTCCTTTGTCCACTTTACTGGAAACATCCTCAAAAAATTCCAGAAGATTTGTCAAGCATGATTTCTCTTTCACAAATCCATGCTGACTTGGACCTATCATGTCACCATTTTCCAAATGCGCTGCTATGACATCCTTAATAATTGATTCCATCATTTTACCCACTACTGAGGTCAGGCTGACCGGTCTATAATTCCCTGTTTTCTCTCCCTCCTTTTTTAAAAAGTGGGGTTACATTGGCTACCCTCTACCCGATAGGAACTGATCCAGAGTCAATGGAATGTTGGAAAATGACTGTCAATGCATCCGCTATTTCCAAGGCCACCTCCTTAAGTATTCTGGGATGCAGTCCATCAGGCCCTGGGGATTTATCGGCCTTCAATCCCATCAATTTCCCCAACACAATTTCCCGACTAATAAAGATTTCCCTCAGTTCCTCCTCCTTACTAGACCCTCTGACCCCTTTTATATCCGGAAGGTTGTTTGTGTCCTCTTTAGTGAATACTGTACCAAAGTACTTGTTCAATTGGTCTGCCATTTCTTTGTTCCCCGTTATGACTTCCCCTGATTCTGAGTGCAGGGGACCTACGTTTGTCTTTACTAACCTTTTTCTCTTTACATACCTATAGAAACTTTTGCAATCCGCCTTAATGTTCCCTGCAAGCTTCTTCTCGTACTCCATTTTCCCTGCCCTAATCAAACCCTTTGTCCTCCTCTGCTGAGTTCTAAATTTCTCCCAGTCCCCAGGATCGCTGCTATTTCTGGCCAATTTGTATGCCACTTCCTTGGCTTTAATACTATCCCTGATTTCCCTAGATAGCCATGGTTGAGCCACCTTCCCTTTTTTATTTTTACGCCAGACAGGAATGTACAATTGTTGTAATTCATCCATGCGGTCTCTAAATGTCTGCCATTGCCCATCCACAGTCAACCCCTTAAGTATCATTCGCCAATCTATCCTAGCCAATTCACGCCTCATACCTTCAAAGTTACCCTTCTTTAAGTTCTGGACCATGGTCTCTGAATTAACTGTATCATTCTCCATCCTAATGCAGAATTCCACCATATTATGGTCACTCTTCCCCAAGGGGCCTCGCACAATGAGATTGCTAATTAGTCCTCTCTCATTACACAACACCCAGTCTAAGATGGCCTCCCCCCTAGTTGGTTCCTCGACATATTGGTCTAGAAAACCATCCCTTATGCACTCCAGGAAATCCTCCTCCACCGTACTGCTTCCAGTTTGGCTAGCCCAATCTATGTGCATATTAAAGTCACCCATTATAACTGCTGCACCTTTATTGCATGCACCCCTAATTTCCTGTTTGATGCCCTCCCCAACATCACTACTACTGTTTGGAGGTCTGTACACAACTCCCACTAATGTTTTTTGCCCTTTGGTGTTCTGCAGCTCTACCCATATAGATTCCACATCATCCAAGCTAATGTCTTTCCTAACTATTGCATTAATCTCCTCCTTAACCAGCAATGCTACCCCACCTCCTTTTCCTTTTATTCTATCCTTCCTGAATGTTGAATACCCCTGGGTGTTGAGTTCCCAGCCCTGATCATTCTGGAGCCACGTCTCCGTAATCCCAATCACATCATATTTGTTAACATCTATTTGCACAGTTAATTCATCCACCTTATTGCGGATACTCCTTGCATTAAGACACAAAGCCTTTCGGCTTGTTTTTTTAACACCCTTTGTCCTTTTTGAATTTTGCTGTACAGTGGCCCTTTTTGTTCTATGCCTTGGGTTTCTCTGCCCTCCACTTTTCCTCATCTCCTTTCTGTCTTTTGCTTTTGCCTTCTTTTTGTCTCCCTCTGTCTCCCTGCATTGGTTCCCATCCCCCTGCCATATTAGTTTGACTCCTCCCCAACAGCACTAGCAAACACTCCCCCTAGGACATTGGTTCCGGTCCTGCCCAGGTGCAGACCGTCCGGTTTGTACTGGTCCCACCTCCCCCAGAACTGGTTCCAATGCCCCAGGATTTGTTACTTTAACCTCCCTGTGTGCAGTCTCATCTGTGTTAGGAACACAATAGTAACTTCTGCCCATATTCTGCTCCCTTTCCTCCTTTTTTTAATCCTACCCCACCCCCACCCACCCCGATCTTATGTATTTTCTCTCTCTGTTTCCCATTGCAGCTGGTAATTATTCCGCCATTCACACCCTATCTAGACTAACCTTTTTCTCACTCCTGCCAGTACCATCTCAAGTCGACCCATCATCCCTTTTGTCTCTCTAATCTCTCCTGCCTTCCACCCTGTCACAGACCTTCTCTTTTGTTCTTTCCTTCCCTCCCCCTTTCAGTGCTCCTTAAGAATTTGTTCATTTTGAACATTCACCAGTTCTGAGCAAGGGTCATCGACCTGAAACGCTAACTCTGTTTCTCTCTCCACAGATGCTGCCTGACCCACTGAGTATTTCCAGCATTTTCTGTTTTTATTACATTTATACACTGTTTGCTTATCAAATCAGAACAGATATTGTCTAATATGGTAGGCTTTGGCTGCTGCATAGTTCAGAGACACAAGTCTGCATTTTCTTCAACATACATGAACAATGTTAGAAACATGTAAAAATATCGTACCTTCCAGTCTCTCCCATCCTGACACAGTGGGGTCAAAATTCAGGGTCAGTATCAGGCCCGTTGGCGGAATCGAGTGGCCGCTGTGTTGCAGTCCATTGGCCCAAATTCAGGTCGGGGATTTTTCGGCCTGCCCGCACTTCCACCCCGCTGCTGATGACTGCCGCAAGTGCATCATCAAAATGCACACTGAATTTAGCGACCGGAGCTTAAGCATGCGTGTTGCATCAGGAATATGTCATGATTGACAGCAGCCAGCTGCTGGTTTGTGCCCCCCAATGAGCCTCTAATGAATTTTCCGTCGGGGCTGAAGGGCACGTGTTTGTTTTAAACTCACCCTTGATGATTCTTTGACCTCGGGACTTGTAAGGGAAAAGGACAACACGTGGCACAGAATTTAGGCTTAACCCAGTGTCAGTTTTATTACGCAGAAGAGCTAACTAAAACTACAGAACTAGACTTCTAAGAGAAATCGACTGAAGACATGCAATCACCCTTCCTGGTTGTAGCTATTGTAAGTTCATGGTCGTTGGTTCCGTGACTGGCTGGTTATTCTTCTGGCCGTTCTCTGCAGTGCTGTTCCTTCCACTGTCCCTCGCTTCGGTACCACGCTTCCGTTTCCCCGCCGAACGTTGATGGACGACTGGTAGTGGGTGTACGTGTACCTGTACGTGTACCATTCTATGTCTGTCTGCTTCTGCTCTTCTGTGTGTACACGTGTCCTTCTGCTTCTTCTCCTGAGCTGCTTCTAGCTCGCATATGTATATCCAGGTTTTGACTGATCTTCTGCCACTGCGGTTTCTGATAATGTGTTTGCATCGATACATTGCTTTGTGATGATCCTGGTTGATTGACTGCAATAATGGACTCTACTGTTCCCAGTTTGCACATGGAGTCTGCGAGACGCAAGATGACTCCTCATCTTAACACCTCGTTCCCCAACACCTCACGCCTGTGGTGATTCCTTTGTTGTCCGGTCGTCTTGCAGACTTGGTGTCTCCAGTGAGCTTGTTCCCAACCACTTTGGCCAATCAAGTTCAGGGCCTCATGTAACAACTCCATTGTTATTATGCATAAAGTCAGTTTTGGTTCCTGACCACAGGGTGTCCTTAATTGGCGTGAGTCACCACCTGCCTTTTTGCTTCCATTGTCCAGTTTAATTCTAAAAGCTTGTATTAATCAATTATTAGTTCATGGTCTCTTTCTGTGCTTTTTTTCTGAAGATTTGTAACCTTACAGGGTGCTAAAAGCTGTGTGCCTGGTCACTAAGCTCTAACACTCACATTAACGCAAATGTGTTCATAGCCTCACCCTTCTGTATCTGTGTAACCTCCACTAGCCCGACAACCCCCAAAACTGGCTTCTAACTGAAGCTGTAGACAACCAAAAACCCAGCCCATAATCGATATTACCACAGAGGGAAGATTTAATTACAGCATGACCAGTTTACACAGATAATTTCTATTCTTAATGTTAACATAGGAATTTATAAATGAAAAGTTGACAGGAAGTGCAATTAATATTTTAGCGCATTAAATTGTTATAATAGGACATGAGGGAGTCTTCCACTACAGAGCAGTGAGATTTCCCCATACACGCCATGTGGGAATGTTCCATTACAGAGCAGTGAGATTTCCCCATACCCGCCATGTGGGAGTGTTCCATTACAGAGCAGTGAGATTTCCCCATACCCGCCATGTGGGAATGTTCCACTACAGAGCAGTGAGATTTCCCCATACCCGCCATGTGGGAGTGTTCCATTACAGAGCAGTGAGATTTCCCCATACCCGCCATGTGAGAGAGTGTTCCATTACAGAGCAGTGAGATTTCCCCATACACGCCATGTGGGAATGTTCCATTACAGAGCAGTGAGATTTCCCCATACCCGCCATGTGGGAGTGTTCCATTACAGAGCAGTGAGATTTCCCCATACACGCCATGTGGGAGTGTTCCATTACAGAGCAGTGAGATTTCCTCATACCCAGCATGTGGGAGTGTTCCATTACAGAGCAGTGAGATTTCCCCATACCCGCCATGTGGGAGTGTTCCATTACAGAGCAGTGAGATTTCCCCATACCCAGCATGTGTGGGAGTGTTCCATTACAGAGCAGTGAGATTTCCCCATACCCAGCATGTGGGAGTGTTCCATTACAGAGCAGTGAGATTTCCTCATACCCAGCATGTGGGAATGTTCCATTACAGAGCAGTGAGATTTCCCCATACCCGCCATGTGGGAGTGTGTTCAGATTTGAACCGCACGAGCTGAGTCTGGATGTTTCTCTGGCAGGCAGGGATTTTTCATGAGCCCAGACTTGAATATTCCAACGCTCTCCTGGCCGGCCACCCTCCATAAACTTGAGCTTATCCAAAACTCTGCTGCTGGTTTCCTAACTCGCACCAAGTCCCGTTTACCCATCACTCCTGTGCTCACTGACCTACATTGGCTCCCGGTCCAGCAATGCTTTGATTATAAAATAATCATCCTCGAGTTCAAATCCCTTTATGGCCTCACCCCTCCCTATCTCTGTAATCTCCTCCAGCCCTACAACCCTCTGAGATCTCTGCGCTCCCCCAATGCTGGCCTCTCTCGCATCCCCTATTTCCATTGCTCCACCATTGGTGGCTGTTATGTATGTAACCCGAGGCAACCTGCATCATACCACCACCAGAGGGCCTACCTGTTGGAGTCCCAAGGGATCCCAGCATCCCTTGGGAGCACTGTATATAAGCAGGCCTCCCATGCTGTACCAACACTCTGAAGTTTAAATAAAGGAACCAAGATCACACTTACTCATTGTCTACAGTACTCAGTTGCATCACTTAACAACTGGCGACGAGATAACGAACAACCACACAAAAATGCAAAGAACTGTTGGTATCTTGGAGAAATTCTCAGAAGGGGACGATTGGGAGGCCTTCGTGGAGCGACTCGACCAATACTTCGTGGCCAATGAGCTGGAAGGGGACGAGAACGCTGCCAAACTAAGGACGATCCTCCTTACCGTCTGTGGGGCAACAACCTATGGCCTCATGAAGAATCTTCTAGCTCCAGTGAAACCAACAACCAAATCCTATGAAGAACTGTGTACGCTGGTCCGGGAGCACCTAAATCCGAAGGAGAGCGTTCTGATGGCAAGGTATCGATTCTACACATTTCAATGGTCTGAAGGCCAGGAAGTGGCGAGCTACATCGCCGAACTAAGGCGCCTTGCAGGACATTGCGAATTCGATGGATTCCTTGAGCAAATGCTAAGAGACTTTTTTTCTGCTTGGCATTAGCCATGACGTTATCCTTCACAAACTATTGACTGTTGAAACACTGAATCTGAGCAAAGCCATAACGATAGCCCAGGCATTTATGTCCACCAGCGATAACACCAAACAAATTTCGCAGCGTAAAGAGGTTTCGGCTAGTACTGTACACAGAGTAACATCGTTTTCAGGCAGGAATGCATGTGGCAGAACGTACAAGCCGGCAGCTGCACGACCTCAGATGACCCAGAGTCCGCCATCAATCGTTAATGCGAGGCAATTAACACCTTGTTGGCGCTGCAGAGGTGATCATCGGGCCCATCAATGCCGCTTCGAACACTCTGCGTGCAAAGGCTGTGGAACAATGAGACACCTCCAGCGAATGTGCAGACGGGCTGCAAACCCTGCAAACCACCACGTTGCAGAGGAAGACCGATCCATGGTGGATCAGGCTGAACTAGAGACTCGAACCGAGGAAGCAGAAGTGTACGCGGTACACACCTTCACCACGAAATGTCCACCGATCATGTTAAAAGTTGAACTGAATGGAATTCCAGTATCCATGGAACTGGAGAAGGGTGCGAGTCAGTCTATAATGAGTAAAAAGGCCTTCGACAGGCTGTGGTGCAACAAGGCACACAGGCCCAAGCTTAGCCCCATTCATACCAAGCTAAGAACTTACACAAAAGAGCTGATCCTTGTTATTGGCAGCGCAGAAGTAAAAGTCTCCTGATGGAACAGTGCACGAACTCCCACTATGGATTGTACCAGGAGATGGCCCAACACTGTTCGGCAGAAGCTGGCTGGGAAAAAACCGCTGGAACTGGGACGATGTCTGAGCGCTCTGGTCCGTCGACGACGCCTCATGTGCCCAGGTTCTGAGCAAGTTCCCGTCATTGTTTGAGGCAGGCATTGGAAGTTTCTCGGGGGATAAGGTGCAGATCCACTTGGTTCCCGGTACACGGCCCATCTACCACAAGGCACAGGCGGTGCCATAAATGATGCGAGAGAAAGTGGACAGGCTGCAGCAAGAAGGCATCATCGCGCCGGTGGAGTTCAACGAGTGGGCCAGTCCGATTGTTCCGGTTCGCAAAGGTGACGGCACGATCAGAATTTGTGGGGACTATAAAATAACGATTAACTGATTTTCGCGACAGGACCAGTATCCGCTACCCAAGGCAGACGACCCATTTGCGACCCTGGCTGGAGGAAAGACGTTCACCAAGCTGGACCTGACCTCGGCCGACATGATGCAGGAGCTGGAGGAATCTTCGAAAGGCCTCAACTGCATCAACACACACACAGGTCTGTTCATCTACAATAGATGCCGTTTGGGATTCGATCAGCCGCGGCAATTTTCCAAAGGAACATGGAAAGTCTGCTAAAGTTGGTTCCGTGCACCGTGGTTTTCCAGGACGACATACTGTTCACAGGTCGGGACACCATCGAAGACTTGCAGAACCTGGAGTGGTTCTAAGTCGGCTAGATCGCCTGGGACTCAGGTTGAAACGCTCAAAGTGTGTTTGCCTGGCGCCAGAGGTCGAGTTCTTAAGGAGAAGAATCGTGGCAGACGGCATCAGACCCACTAACGCCGAGACGGAGGCCATCAAGAACGCGCCGAGATCACAGAACGTGACGGAGTAGCGGTCGTTCCTGGGACTCCTCAACTATTTTGGTAATTTCCTACCCAGGTTAAGCACCCTGCTAGAACCCCTACATGTGTTACTGCACAAGGGAGATGACTGGGTATGGGGGAATTCACAAGTGGCTGCTTTTGAGAAAGCCAGAAATCTGTTACTGCTTGTTCTGTATAACCCATGTAAACAATTAGTGCTAGCTTGCAATGCATCGTCATACGGGGGTCGGGTGTGTGTTACAACAAGCTAACGAATCGGGAACATTGCAACCGGTCACCTATGCGTCCAGGAGTTTGTCCAAGGCCGAAAGGGCTTACAGCATGATTGAAAAAGAAGCTCTGGCATGCATTTATGGGGTGTAAAAAATGCACCAGTATCTGTTTGGTCTCAAGTTTGAGCTAGAAACTGACCATAAGCCTCTCATATTGCTATTCTCAGAGAGCAAAGGTATTAATACCAATGCCTCTGCCCGCATCCAAAGATGGGCGCTCACGCTGTCTGCATACAACTATGTAATCCGCCACAGACCAGGCACAGAGAACTGCGCTGATGCTCTCACCGGGGTGGAAAAGGCTGCAGACTTGCTCTTTGTGATGGATGCATTCGAAAACGAAAAGTCACCCGTTACGGCCCGCCAGATCAGGACCTGGACCAGCCAGGATCCTTTACTGTCCCTGGTTAAAAAGCTGTCCTCCGTGGGAGCTGGTCCAGCGTCCCAGCGGAGATGCATTAAGAGATCAAGCTATTCCAACGGCGCAAAGACGAATGTCCATACAAACGGACTGTCTTTTGTGGGGTAATCACGTGGTTTTGCCTAAAAAAGACAGGGAAACGTTTATACGCGACCTACACAGTACCCACCCAGGCATAGTAATGATGAAAGCTATAGCCAGATCCCATGTATGGTGGCCCGGCATCGACTCAGACTTAGAGCCATGCGTGCGCCAATGCAACACTTGCTCTCAACCGAGCAATGCACCCAGGGAGGCATTGCTAAGTTTGTGGTCATGGCCCTCCAAACCGTGGTCTAGGATCCGCGTTGACTTTGCGGGCCCATTTCTTGGCAAAATGTTTTTGGTTGTTGTGAATGCTTATTCAAAATGGATTGAATGTGTAATAATGTCTGTAAGCACGTCCACTGCCACCATCGAAAGCCTACGAGCCATGTTTGCCACGCACGGCCTGCCTGATGTCCTTGTCAGCGACAATGGGCCGTGCTTCACCAGTGCTGAATTCAAGGAATTCATGACCCGCAATGGGATCAAGCACGTCACATCTGCCCCGTTCAAGCCTGCATCCAACGGCCAGGCAGAGCGGCAGTCCAAACCATCAAGCAAAGCTTGAAATGTGTGTCGGAAGGCTCCCTGCAGACCCAAGTCCTGCTCAGCTACCGTACCAGACCCCACTCGCTCACCGGGGTTCCCCCAGCCGAGCTGCTCATGAAAAGGGCGCTCAAAACAAGGCTCTCTCTTGTCCACCCTGAAAGGGCAGGCGGCATCAACAAAGCATGTACCATGACAGCACAAACTTGTCACGCGATATTGACCCTGTCTTTGTACTCAACTATGGACATGGTCCCAAATGGCGTGCTGGCACTATCATAACCAAAGAAGGGAGTAGGGTGTTTCAGGTCAAACTGGCTAATGGACTAATGTGCAGAAAGCATTTGGACCAAACCAAATTGCGATTCACAAACAGCCACGAGCAACCTGAAGGGGACGCCACCAACCGACTCTCCGATACACACACAAAGTGGCAACCGACATCACGGTTGACCACGAAGCTGAACTCACCAACCCCAGCAGCCCGACAAGGCCGGCTGCTCAGCAGCCCAGTGAAGAACCAACCAACTCACCCACACCTGCATTTGTACCGAGACGATCGACAAGGGAGCAAAAAGCCCCAGATCGTCTCACCCTGTAAATAAGTATACTATTGACTTTGGGAGGGAGTGATGTTATGTATGTAACCCGAGGCAACCTGCAAGATACCACCAACAGAGGGCGTACCCGTTGGAGTCCCAAGGGATCCCAGCATCCCTTGGGAGCACTGTATATAGTGCTGTACCATGCTGTACCAACACTCTGGAGTTTAAATAAAGGAGCTAAGGTCACACTTACTCATTGTCTACAGTACTCAGTTGCGTCACTTTATTATAAGCGTAATAGTGGCCGTGCCTTCAGCTGCCAAGGCCCTAAACTCTGGGATTCCCTCGCTAAACCTCTCCACCTCTCCTCCTTTAAGACGCTGCTTAACATCCACCTATTTGATCAAGTTTTTGCTCACCTTTCCTGATATCTTGTAGCTGTGTCAATTTCGGTTTGATAACGCTCCTGTGAAGCACCCTGGAACGTTTTTACTATGTTAAAGGCACTATATAAATGCAAGTTGTTGTTGCTTTTAGGTGATTTCCCATGCGATTCAGAAGCTGCTGGATATCAAGGAGCCGCTCTCCAGTCGGAGCATTGCCCTCCCCCGCAGGGATCCCATGGGGCTGTTTCTGGAGCGCAAGGCCCCGTCGGGACAGAGAGCCAATGCACTGACTCTGGAAGAATTCCTGAAGGAGGTGGACGACAATCCGAGTGGCAACTGTGAAGAATCCTACCTTCGGTTATGATCACGAAGAAACGCAGGCTTTTCAAAGTGGGCTACAGACCCTCGGGAGACCAAAAATGGGGATTCCAGATGTCCTGGTTCTCAGATTTCAGTCACTAACAAGTTGTCGTATTTTTGTTTATTTGTTGGTTTGTAATCGTGTCTATGTCTTTGTTCACTGCGATCTGGTCAATTCAGTGTCACCGATTCTGCAAAGTAGTTGCAAACATTTATGAATTTTTACTTCAGCCCATATCTGGTGAAGGGAGCATACTAACTGCTTATTATACAATAACCATCGACTCCAGTTTAGGAAGTGTCTCCTCTGAATATAAAGGGTTGTTTGACACCAGTTACAGTAAGCAAGAATGGGTCCAATATGAACTAAAACATTCTGTGTTGTGTGAACATCTGTAGGTCTGATAGTTAGCCCCAGTTGCTGTAAGTCGCCTATTGGAAGGCTATGTAGAATTTCCATTATATAGACTAAGGGGAGACCTGATTGAGATGTATAAAATAATGAAGGACCTGTTTCCCTTGGCAGAGGGGTCAATAACCAGGGGACATAGATTTAAAGTAATTGGGGAGAAGCTTAGAAACATAGAAAATAGGTGCAGGAGTAGGCCATTTGGCCTTTCGAGCCTGCGCCACCATTCAGTAAGATCATAGCTGATCATTCACCTCAGTACCCTTTTCCTGCTTTCTCTCCATACCCCTTAATCCCTTTAGCCATAAGGAAGGACATTCTTGCTATTGAGGGAGTGCAGCGAAGGTTCATCAGATTGATTCCCTGGACTGACATATGAGGAGAGACTGGATCGACTGGACCTTTATTCACTGAAGTTTAAAAGGATGAGGGGATCTCATAGAAACATACAATTCTGACGGGACTGGACAGGTTAGATTCAGAAAGAATGTTCCCGATGTTGGGGAAGTCCAGAACCAGGGGACACAGTCTAAGGATAAGGGATAAGCCACTTAGGACTGAGATGAGGAGAAACTTCTTCACTCAGAGTTGTTAACCTGTGGAATTCCCTGCCGCAGAGAGTTGTTGATGCCAGTTCATTGGATATATTCAAGAGGGAGTTAGATGTGGCCCTTACGGCTAAAGGGATCAAGGGGTATGGAAAGAAAGCAGGAAAGGAGTACTGAGGTGAATGATCAGCCATGATCTTATTGACTGGTTGTGCAGGCTCAAAGGGCTGAATGGCCTACTCCTGCACCTATTTTCTATGTAAACGTCAGGCTAGAGAAGGACGTCTGACATAAAAGATAGATGAGATTGATTCTGCAGTTCTGTTTGGCTTACTTGATGGGGGCTGTTGGAACAAACCTTTGCAGTATCTTACCTTGGAAGACTAAATGGGTTGGGTAAAGTTCATGTTACAGTAGATTCCATGAAACGAGTGGGCTTAATGGCAGGACAGGCACCATATTTGGCCCCTGTGCTGTGGGAAGAGAAAATGAACTGAGGTTCTTGCTCCCAATTGCTATTCAGTGATCCCTGTGGTATTTTGCTCATGTGGACATCAGGTGAGGCAGGATCAGGTTCGGCTGTGATAACCCCTTCATGGTCGAATAGCTGAAAAACAACAGTCACTTGGATGCACTGGAGGGCCGCGGGCACCAGTGAAACCGTACTCCAACATGTTACTGTTGTGAGCCTGTACTTGTGCTAAAGTCAGTGCCTCCGGGAGAGGAAGAGGCTGCCAGTCCATCAAAGTGGTAAAGCAGAAGTTTGAATCTGCAATTTCCCACAACGTGGTGTTTCTGATCTGAGGAAAGGCACCCACAGCGACTCTGTCAGAGTAAGGGGTACCTGGAGAGTCTGCCTAGTTCATGCTTGAGCACTTTGTAGTTGGTGCTTTTCAGAGACCTGAGGTCAGATGCCCCTCTTGGCCTGTGGGGTGTGATGTTGGACTGCACGAGACCCAAGAATGGGCAACAGGAGAAAATGAGAATAAATTTTTTTTAATTAACTGGTTAATGTAGGTTCGGTACAGAAACAGCACAGTGCAGCTCAGTGTCCAAAATATTTTATTATTCCTTTTGTAAAACATACATTAACATTTTAAAAGACTGGATTTTTCCTCACCTTGGAATATGCTAGTTACACCAGAGGTTTGACTTTCTGTACTTCACAATTTAAGAGGACAGAAATGTTTTTTTAAATTAACAAGTTAACAATTCAAAGCACAACGTGTAAAATGAAGCAACATTAATGAGAAAGCTGGGAGAAGCTAAACATTACCAGATGCTCGATAGCATGACCTGAACAGTGGTCATTTACTTCTCTTTCACCTAGGAACATGCTCTGGACACCGTCCATTGCTCTCTTTCCTCTACACAAGTAATGGGTCAAACACACCCTCCTTGCTGTGCTCGTGTGTCACTGTTGCAATTCCACAGACTGAGTGAGCACTTCTGAAAGGGGCTGTGCCATTTCCAGCTCAATCACAGCAAGGGGACTTGCACATCACCCTGCCTCTCTGTGTAGTGGTGAGAGGCAGAGGTGAAATTCTGCAAGTAACTGGATTCCAACTGTACCGCTGTGTGAACATGAATAGAAAACAAACCATTCGTTAACTTTCTGTAGGATGTGCGTAGCCACGTATGTTTGGCCATGAAGTTTTTGCAGCCAAAGAAATCACAGTGAGAAATATGCCGTCACCAGGAACTGGAGTCAGGGCCCTTTACTCCTGCCCTTCTTTCAACGCTTCCAGTCTCTGGAGAAGTGCGTTTCCAAATGCTTCGCGATAAGCGGGGCTGAGTGAGTCCAGGAGGGAGTAAATCGTCTCATGGTACTGCATCGACAGTGACTCATCCACCTGGTCAAAGCCATAAGCTACCACCTGGAGAGGAAAAACAGGTCAGTATCGAGATTGTCCTCAAATCAAAACCATACCCCATCCACGCAATGCCGGATGGTGCAACAGGAAACTCAAAACCACACAGTATCAACAGAATAAGACAACACAGACCTCTAACCAACACACCTCCCACAATAAGGCAACACAGGCCCCGACCCAACACACCTCCCACAATGAGAAAACACAGGCCCCTACCCAACACCAGGCTCCCAGAATAAGACAACACAGGCCCCGACCCAACACACCTCCCACAATAAAGCAACACAGACCTTTAACCAACACCAGTCCAGCCAATTGTTAATTAATATTAGTAGAGAAAAAGTACTTGAGAAACTAAAAGCCGACAAATCCCCTGGACCTCTATCTAGGGTTCTAAAGGAGGTGGCTGCAGAGATAGTAGATGCATTGGTTGTGATCTTCCACAATTTCCTACATTCAGGAAAGGACCCAGTGGATTGGAAGTTAGCAAACGTAACTCTGCTATTCAAGAAAGGAGGGAGAGAGAAAACCAGGAACTACAGGCCAGTTAACCTGACATCAGTTGTTGGGAAAATGCTGGAATTCATTATTAAGCAAGTGGTATCAGGGCACTTAGAAAATCATAACATGATTAGGCAAAGTCAACATGGTTTTATGAAAAGTAAATCGTGTTTGACAAATTAATATTAAGAGTTTTTTGAGGATGTAACTTGCAGGGTAGATAAAGGGGAACCAGTAGATGTAGTATATTTGGATTTCCAAAAGGGATTATGGGCCCAAAATTCCACATTGCCTTTTTTACCGCTATTTAAGATTAACGGTCGATTTTTTAAGGTGAAGTAGCGCCCCCCCTAAAAAATCTGAAGTTTCACCATTTTTCTCTTTGAATTAGCTTGAGTGGGTGGAGCTAATTGATAGCGCCGAAAAACTGAGGTCCCGTTCTGTGCATGCCCAAGCATTTAGGTTTCTAGGGTAACGTGTAGCTTTACAGCTTTACTCTGTAGCTAACCTGTGCTGATTTTCCCCGTGCCGCCCCACTGAGATTTCCAGCATATTCTGCCCCTATCCCTAGCTGAATGAAACCCCTGCTGCTGCCCCTCTTCCCGGTCGAAAGGAATCCCCGCTGTTGCCGCCCCTCTCCCTGGCCGATAGGTCCCGCTGCTGCCGCCCCTCCCCCGGGCTTCTTTGGAAGCCCACGCCGAGCTCCTGTGTCCGGCTGAGGGAAATAAACAAGATGGCGTCAGTAACACCGATTTCTATCTGACTCCAATTTGGTATGGTAAGGTTTTTAAAAAGGTGGTCCTCAGCACAGTTTTTGAAAAAAATCTATTGGCGAAATTCGGCAAAAATGGCATTATGGGTGGGTTTGACCCCAAGTGACGTCATAAAAACCTTAACTAAAAAATTCAGCCGTTATCAGTTAAAGATGGCGTTATACCCTTGGCGAAACTTGCAAAATTAAGTTAGCTCCAAAATACACTGATATCTCCAAAAATTTGGAGCTAAATGGTGGCAAATTTTGGACACTTGATATGGTGCCACATAAAAGGTTATTAAGCAAGATAAGGACTCATGGGGTTGAGAGTAATAGATTAGCATGGATAGAGGATTGGTCAACGGACAGAAAACATAGATCAGGGATAAACGGGTCATTTTCAGATTGGCAGACTGTAGCTAGTGGGTGCCGCAAGGATCAGTGCGTGGGCCTCAGCTGTTTACATTGTACATTAATGATTTAGACGAGGGGATTAAATGTAGTATCTCCAAATTTGCGGATGACACTAAGTTGGGTGGCAGTGTGAGCTGCGAGGAGGATGCTATGAGGCTACAGAGTGACTTGGATAGGTTAGGTGAGTGGGCAAATGCGTGGCAGATGAAGTATAATGTGGATAAATGTGAAGTTATCCACTTTGGTGGTAAAAACAGAGAGACAGACTATTATCTGAATGGTAACAGATTAGGAAAAGGGAAGGTGCAACGAGACCTGGGTGTCATGGTACATCAGTCATTGAAGGTTGGCATGCAGGTACAGCAGGCGGTTAAGAAAGCAAATGGCATGTTGGCCTTCATAGCGAGGGGATTTGAGTACAGGGGCAGGGAGGTGTTGCTACAGTTGTACAGGGCCTTGGTGAGGCCACACCTGGAGTATTGTGTACAGTTTTGGTCTCCTAACTTGAGGAAGGACATTCTTGCTATTGAGGGAGTGCAGCGAAGATTCACCAGACTGATTCCCGGGATGGTGGGACTGACCTATCAAGAAAGACTGGATCAACTGGGCTTGTATTCACTGGAGTTCAGAAGAGTGAGTGGGGACCTCATAGAAACGTTTAAAATTCTGACGGGTTTGGACAGGTTGGATGCAGGAAGAATGTTCCCAATGTTGGGGAAGTCCAGAACCAGGGGTCACAGTCTGAGGATAAGGGGTAAGCCATTTAGGACCGAGATAAGGAGAAACTTCTTCACCCAGAGAGTGGTGAACCTGTGGAATTCTCTACCACAGAAAGTAGTTGAGGCCAATTCACTAAATATATTCAAAAGGGAGTTAGATGAAGTCCTTACTACTCGGGGGATCAAGGGGTATGGCGTGAAAGCAGGAAGTGGGTACTGAAGTTTCATGTTCAGCCATGAACTCATTGAATGGCGGTGCAGGCTAGAAGGGCTGAATGGCCTGCTCCTGCACCTATTTTCTATGTTTCTATTTACAAACCATAGTAATGAATGGACCAAGTGTAATGTATCTAAGTTTGTTGATGATACAAAGCTAGGTGGAAAAGTAAGATGTGAGGTGGACACGAGTCTGCAAAAAACATTAAGAAATAGGAGGAGGAGTAAGCCATTTGGCCCATCGAGGCTGCTCCGCCATTGCTGATCTGATCTTAGGCTCAACTCCACTTCCCTGCCTGCTCCCCATAACCCTTCACTCCCTATCGTTCAAAAATCTGTCTAGCTCCACTTTAAATATATTCAATGACCCAGCCTCCACAGCTTTCTGGGGCAGAGAATTCCATAGATTTATGATCCTCAGAGAAGAAATTCCTCCTCATCTCAGTTCTAAATGGGCGAATCTTTATTCTTAAACTATGCCCCCCAGTTCTAGATGCCCCCATGATTGGAAACATCCCCTTTGCATCGACCTTGTCGAGCCCCCTCAGCATCTTGTATGTTTCAATAAGATCACATCTCATTCTTCTAAACTCCAATAAGTATCAGCCCAATGTGCTCAACCATTCTTCATAAATCAACCTCTTCATGAAATAAACATAATGAGAGAGGATGTATTAAGGGTTTAACAACTTTGAAAGTGGCTAAGTCCTCAGGCCCGGATAAAATGTATCCCAGGCTGTTAAACGAAGCAAAAGAGGAAATAGCAGAGGCATTTTCCAATCCTCTCTAGCTTCAGGTGTGGTGCCAGAGGACTGGAGGACTGCTAATGTGGTACCTTTGTTTAAGAAGGGAGAAATGGATAGACCAAGTAATTACAGGCCAGTCAACCTAACCTCAGTGGTGGGAAAATTATTGGAAAAAGTCCTGAAGGACAGGATAAATCTTCACTTAGAAAGACATGGATCAATCAAGGACAGTCAGCACAGATTTATTAAGGGAAGGTCGTGTCTGACTAACTTGACTGAATTTTTCAAGGAGGTAACCAGGAGGATCGATGAAGGCAAAGTGTATGATGTAGTATATATGTTATATATGCAGACTATAGATATACTCTGTGTAGTCACTGTATAGTTGCATAAGATGGAGACTTATTACCTGATGTACTATCAATAAGGTTTACACTGTGTATATACATGCTGGCACCACTATAGAGTGCAACTGGTGGAGACCGGGGTTTCCTGCACCTGTGGCAGAGGCTGTCCACCAGAAGGCATTGCAGTGGGAGACCTGAGGGTCACCTGCATAGGTGTGCAGGACCCAGTATAAAAGGCTACCCACTATTCTTGTGCCTCACTCTGGAGCTATGAATAAAAGACCAAGGTCACTACAGTTTGAGTACAACACATTGCCTCGTGGAGTCATTCATAAGTGCATTACAGATATAACATATGTATATGGATTTTAGCAAAGCTTTTCATAAGGTCCAACATGGCAGACTTGTCACGAAAGTAAAAGCCCATGGGATCCAGGGCAAAGTGGCAAGTTGGATCCAAAATTGGCTCAGAGGCAGGAAGCAAAGGGTAATGGTTGATGTGTGTTTTGTGACTGGAAGGATGTTTCCAGTGGGGTTCCGCACTAGGTCCCTTGCTTTTTGTGATATACGTCAATGATCTAGACTTGAATATAGGGGGTATGATTAAGAAGAAATTTGCAGATGATACTAAAATCGGCTGTGTGGTTGATAATGAAGAAGAAAGCTGCGGACTGCAGATATCAATCAATTGGTCAGGTGGGTAGAACAGTGGCAAATGGAATTTAATCTGGAGAAGTGTAAGGTAATGCATTTGGGGAGGGCTAACAAGGAAAGGGAATACACATTAAATGGTAGGACACTGAGAAGTGTAGAGGAACAAAGGGACCTTGAATTGCAGGATAGCTCATATGAATACGTGGCTTGAGCAGTGGTGCAGAAGGGAGGGATTCAAATTCCTGGGGAATTGGAACCAGTTCTGGGGGAGGTGGGACCAGTACAAATCAGAGTGTTTGCTGGTGCTGCTGGGGAGGAGTTAAACTAATATGGCAGGGGGATATTGATTGGGCTAACCAAACTGGTAGCAATGCGGTGGAGGAGGATTTCCTGGAGTGTATTAGGGATGGTTTTCTAGACCAATATGTCGAGGAACCAACTAGGGAGCTGGCCATCCTAGACTGGGTGATGAGTAATGAGAAGGGACTAATTAGCAATCTTGTTGTGCGAGGCCCCTTAGGGAAGAGTGACCATAATATATAAATTCTTTATTAAGATGGAGCGTGACACAGTTAATTTGGAAACTAGGGTCCTGTACTTAAGGAAAGGTAACTTCGACGGTATGAGGCATGAATTGGCTAGAATAGACTGGCAAAGGATACTTAAAAGGTTAACGGTGGATAAGCAATGGCAAACATTTAAAGATCACATGGATGAACGTCAGCAATTGTACATCCCTGTCTGGAGTAAAAATAAAACGGGGAAGGTGGCTCAACCGTGGCTAACAAGGGAAATTAAGGATTGTGTTAAAGCCAAGGAAGAGGCATATAATTTGGCTAGAAAAAGCAACAAACCTGAGGACTGGGAGAAATTTAGAATTCAACAGAGGAAGACAAAGGGTTTAATTAAGGAGGTGGAAAATAGAGTACGAGAGGAAGCTTGCAGGGAACATAAAAACTGACTGCAAAAGCTTCTATAAATATGTGAAGAGAAAAAGATTAGTGAAGACAAACGTAGGACCCTTGCAGTCGGATTCAGGTGAATTTATAATGGGGAACAAAGAAATGGCAGAATTGAACAAATACTTCGGTTCTGTCTTCACGAAGGAAGACACAAACAACCTTCCGATTGTACTAGGGGACAGTAGGTCTAGTGAGAAGGAGGAACTGAAGGATATCTTTATTAGACGGGAAATTGTGTGAGGGAAATTGATGGGATTCAAGGCTGATAAATCCCCAGGGCCTGATAGTCTGCATCTCAGAGTACTTAAGGAAGTGGCCCTAGAAATAGTGGGTGCATTGGTGATCATTTTTCAACAGTCTATCGACTCTGGATCAGTTCCTATCGACTGGACGGTAGCTAACGTAACACCACTTTTTAAAAAAGGAGGGAGAGAGAAAACGGGTAATTATAGACCGGTTAGCCTGACATCGGTGGTGGGGAAAATGTTGGAATCAATCATTAAGGATGAAATAGGAGCGCATTTGGAAAGCAGTGACAGGATCAGACCAAGTCAGCATGGATTTATGAAAGGGAAATCATGCTTGACGAATCTTCTGGAATTTTGTGAGGATGTAACTAGCAGAGTGGACAAGGGAGAACCAGTGGATGTGGTGTATTTGGACTTTCAAAAGGCGTTTGACAAGGTCCCGCACAAGAGATTGGTGTGTAAAATCAAAGCGCATGGTATTGGGGGTAATGTACTGACGTGGATAGAGAACTGGTTGGCAGACAGGAAGCAGAGAGTCGGGATAAACGGGTCCTTTTCAGAATGGCAGGCAGTGACTAGTGGGGTGCCGCAGGGCTCAGTGCTGGGACCCCAGCTCTTTACAACATACATTAACGATTTAGATGAAGGAATTGAGTGTAATATCTCCAAGTTTGCAGATGACACTAAACTGGGTGGCGGTGTGAGCTGTGAGGAGGACGCTTAGAGGCTGCAGGGTGACTTGGACTGGTTAGGTGAGTGGACAAATGCATGGCAGATGCAGTATAATGTGGATAAATGTGAGGTTATCCATTTTGGGGGCAAAAACACAAAGGCAGAATATTATCTGGATGGCGGCAGATTAGGAAAAGGGGAGGTGCAACGAGACCTGGGTGTCATGTTCATCAGTCACTGAAAGTGGGCATGCAAGTACAGCAGGCAGTGAAGAAGGCAAATGGTATGTTGGCCTTCACAGCTAGGGGATTTGAGTATCGGAGCAGGGAGGTCTTACTGCAGTTGTACAGGGCCTTAGTGAGGCCTCAGCTGGAATATTGTGTTCAGCTTTGGTCTCCTAATCTGAGGAGGAAGTTCTTGCTATTGAGGGAGTGCAGCGAAGGTTCACCAGACTGATTCCAGGGATGGCTGGGCTGTCTTATGAGGAGAGACTGGATCAACTGGGCCTTTATTCACTGGAGTTTAGAAGGATGAGAGGGGATCTCATAGAAACGTATAAGATTCTGACGGGACTGGACAGGGTTGATGCGGGAAGAATGTTCCTAATGTTGGGGAAGTCCAGAACCAGGGGACAGAGTGTTAGGATAAGGAGTGGGCCATTTAGGACTGAAATGAGGAGAAACTTCTTCACTCAGAGAGTTGTTAACCTGTGGAATTCCCTGCCGCAGAGTTGTTGATGCCAATTCATTGGATATATTCAAGAGGGAGTTCGATATGGCCCTTACGGCTAAGGGGATCAAGGGGTATGGAGGGAAAGCAGGAAAGGGGTACTGAGGGAATGATCAGCCATGATCTTATTGAATGGCGGTGCAGGCTCGAAGGGCCGAATGGCCTACTCCTGCACCTATTTTCTATGTTGATTCCTAAAGGGATATAGACAGGTTAAGTGAGTGGACAATAAGAACATAAGAAATAGGAGCAGGAGTAGACCATTTCGCCCCTCGAGCCTGCTCCGCCATTCAATAAGATCATGGCTGATCTGATCATGGACCCAGCTCCACTTCCCTGCCCGCTCCCCATAACCCTCGACTGACTCCCTTATCGTTCAAAAATCTATCTCCGCCTTAAATATATTCAATGACCCAGCCTCCACAGCTCTCTGGGGCAGAGAATTCCACAGATTTACAACCGTCAGAGAAGAAATTCCTCATCTCAGTTTTAAATGGGTGACATCTTTATTTTGAAACTATGCCCCCTAGTTCTAGATTCCCCATGAGGAGAAACATCCTCTCTGCATCTACCCTGTCAAGCCCCCTCTGAATCTTATATGTTCCAGTAAGATCACCTCTCATTCTTCTGAACTCCAATGAGTAGAGGCCCAATCTGCTCAACCTTTCTTCATAAGACAACCCCTTCATCTCAGGAATCAACCTCGTGAACCTTCTCTGAACTGCCTCCAATGCGAGTATACCCCTCCTTAAATACAGAGACCAAAATTGGTCCATCACCAATGCATCAACTATCTCTGCAGCCACTTCCTTTAAGACCCTAGGATGCAGGCCATCAGGTTCACGGGACTTGTCCACATTTAGGGCCAGACGTTTGGCTTCATTGTCGGCGATTTTCTCAGCGTTACAGCTGGTTTTTCACCTGGAGAGAGTTTCCACATATGTTTTTGAATTTTATTGCCCACATCTGAAGTCGCCGCTGGGACCAGACCGCCCACATGCAATGCCGAGAACAACCACCAGGGTGCAAGTGTGGGCTCATCCGCTGGCATCCAAATCGCCAAGAGACCCGCCCTGTAAACGCTGCTTAAACAGGCGGTAAAGAGGTCCCTGCAAAGAAAGGTCAGTGAAAGGTTCTTTAATTTTTAAAATTTTACCATGGCGATTAGAGTTAAAACTATCTTGGGAATGCTTTGTATGTGTTTTTTTTAAATGAAAAATAAGGTGGCAGATGGAGTATATCGTGGGGAAATGTGTGGTTATTCACTTTGGTAGAAAGTATAGAAGAACATAATTTTTTCAATAGGTGAGAAACTATTAGATGTTGGGTATTCAGAGAGATTTGGGTGTCCTAGTACAAGAAACACAGAGTTAGCATGCAGGTACAGCAAGCAATTCGAAAGGGAAATGGCATGTTGGCCTTTATTGCTCGAGGGTTGGAGTGCAAAAGTAAAGAAGTCTTGCTACAATTGTACAGGGCTTTGGTGAGTCCACACCTGGAGTACTGTGCAGTTTTGGTCTCCTTATTTAAGGAAGGATATACTTGCCTTGGAGGCGGTGCAACAAAGGTTCACTAGATTGATCACTGGAATGAGAGGGCTGTCCTATGAGGAGAGATTGAGTAGATTGGGCCTATACTCTCTGGAGTTTAGAAGAATAAGAGGTGATCTCATTGAAACATAAGATTCAGAGGGTACTGACAGGGGAGATGCCGAGAGATTGTTTCCCCTGACTGGAAAGTCTAGAACTAGGGGGCATAGATAATCTCAGGATAAGGGGCCGGCCTTTTCAGACTTTAAATCTAGAGCCCCTGGATGTTCACGGGCATGCAGGGTAGGTTAAAGAAAAAAAAGGGAGGCTTATGACAGATACTGAGGGCTCAATACTGCAGACACCCTAGAGGAGTATAGAAAGTGCAGAAGTGAAATTAAAAATGAAATTTGGAAAGCAAAGAGAGCATGAAAAAATGTTAGCAAGTAAAATCAAGGAAAACCCAAAGATGTTTTATCAATACATTAAGAGCAAGAGGATAACTAAAGAAAGAGTACGGCTTATTAGAGACTATGAGGGTAATGTGTGTGTGGAGGCGGAAGACATGGGTATGGTTCTTAATGAATACTTTGCATCTGTTTTCACAAGAGGGGCGATGCAGACATTGCAATCAGGAAGGAGGAGTGTGAAATATTAGATGAAATAAACATAGAAAGAGAGGAAGTATTAAGGGGTTTAGCAGCTTTGAAAGTGGATAAATCTCTAGGCCCCAATTAAATGTATCCCAGGATGTTAAGCGAAGCAAAAGAGGAAACAGCAGAGGTTCTGACCATCATTTTCCAATCCTCTCTGGCTACAGGTGTGGTGCCGGAGGACTGCTAATGTTGTACCTTTGTTTAAAACAGGAGAAAGGAATAGACCGAGTAATTACAGGCCAGTCAGCCTAACCTTGGTGTTGGGAAAATTATTGGAAAAAATTCTGGCGGACAGGATAAATCTTCATTTAGAAAGAGACGGATTAATCAAGGACAGTCAGCATGGATTTGTTAAGAGAAGGTCGTGTCTGACAAACTTGATTGAATTATTTGAGGAGGTAACAAGGAGGCTCGATGAGGGTAGTGCGTACAATGTAGTGTATATGAATTTTAGCAAGGCTTTTGATAAGGTCCAACATGGTAGACTGGTCATGAAAGCCCAAGGGATCCACGGCAAAGTGGCAAGTTGGATCCAAAATTCGATCAGAGGCAGGAAGCAAAGGGCAATGGTTGATGGGCGTTTTTGTGACTGGAAGGCTGTTTCCAGTGGGGTTCCGCAGGAACTAGGTCCCTTGCTTTTTGTGGTATACATCAATGATCTAGACTTGAATGTCGGGGGCATGATTAGGAAGTTTGCAGATGATACAAAAATTGGCTGTGTGGTTGATAATGAAGAAGAAAGCTGTAGACTGCAGGAAAGATATCAATGAACTGGTCAGATGGGCAGAACAGTGGCAAATGGAATTTAATCCAGAGCAATGTGAGGTAATGCAATTTGGGAGGGCTAACAAAGCAAGGGAATACACATTAAATGGTAGGACACTGGGAAACTTTGAAGGTATGAGGCGTGAATTGACTAGGATAGATTGGCGAATGATACTTAAGGGGTTGAGTGTGGATGGGCAATGGCAGACATTTAGAGACCGCATGGATGAACTACAACAATTATACATCCCTGTCTGGCGTAACAATAAAAAAGGAAAGGTGGCTCACCCGTGGCTATCAAGGGAAATCAGGGATAGTATTAAAGCCAAGGAAGTGGCATACAAATTGGCCAGAAATAGCAGTGAACCCAGGGACTGGGAGCAATTTAGAACTCAGCAGAGGTGGACAAAGGGTTTGATTAGGGCAGGTAAAATAGAGTACGATAGGAAGCTTGCAGGGAACATTAAGACGGCCTGCAAAAGTTTCTATAGATATGTAAAGAGAAAAAGGTAAGTAAAGACAAACGTAGGTCCCCTGCAGTCAGAATCAGGGGAAGTCATAACAGGGAACAAAGAAATGGCAGACCAATTGAACAAGTACTTTGGTTCAGTATTCACTAAGGAGGACACAAACAACCTTCCGGATATAAAAGGGGTCAGAGGGTCTAGTAAGGAGGGGGAACTGAGGGAAATCCTTATTAGTCGGGAAATTTTGTTGGGAAAATTGATGGGATTGAAGGCTGAGAAATCCCCAGGGCCTGATGGACTGCATCCCAGAGTACTTAAGGAGGTGGCCTTGGAAATAGCGGATGGCATTGACAGTCATTTTCCAACATTCCATTGACTCTGGATCAGTTCCTATGGAGTGGAGGGTAGCCAATGTAACCCCACTTTTTAAAAAAGGAGGGAGAGAGAAAACAGGGAATTATAGATTTGTCAGCCTGACATCAGTAGTGGGTAAAATGATGGAATCAATTATTAAGGATGTCATAGCAGCGCATTTGGAAAGAGGCGACATGATAGGTCCAAGTCAGCATGGATTTGTGAAAGGGAAATCATGCTTGACAAATCTTCTGGATTTTTTTGAGGGTGTTTCCAGTAGAGTGGACAAGGGAGAACCAGTTGATGTGGTGTATTTGGACTTTCAGAAGGCTTTCGACAAGGTCCCACACAAGAGATTAATGTGCAAAGTTAAAGCACATGGGATTGGGGGTAGTATGCTGACGTGGATTGAGAACGGGTTGTCAGACAGGAAGCAAAGAGTAGGAGTAAATGGGGACTTTTCAGAATGGCAGGCAGTGACTAGTGGGGTACCACAAGGTTCTGTGCTGGGGCCCCAGCTGTTTACATTGTACATTAATGATTTAGATGAGGGGATTAAATGTAGTATCTCCAAATTTGCGGATGACACGAAGTTGGGTGGCAGTGTGAGCTGCGAGGAGGATGCTATGAGGCTGCAGAGTGACTTGGATAGGTTAGGTGAGTGGGCAAATGCATGACAGATGAAGTATAATGTGGATAAATGTGAGGTTATCCACTTTGGTGGTAAAACAGAGAGACAGACTATTATCTGAATGGTGACAGATGAGGAAAAGGGGAGGTGCAACGAGACCTGGGTGTCATGGTACATCAGTCATTGAAGGTTGGCATGCAGGTACAACAGGCGGTTAAGAAAGCAAATGGCATGTTGGCCTTCATAGCGAGGGGATTTGAGTACAGAGGCAGGGAGGTGTTGCTACAGTTGTACAGGGCCTTGGTGCGGCCACATCTGGAGTAGTGTGTACAGTTTTGGTCTCCTAACTTGAGGGAGGACATTCTTGCTATTGAGGGAGTGCAGCGAAGGTTCACCAGACTGATTCCCGGGATGGCGGGAGTGACATATCAAGAAAGACTGGATCAACTGGGCTGGTATTCACTGGAGTTCAGAAAAATGAGAGGGGATCTCATAGAAACGTTTAAAATTCTGATGGGTTTAGACAGATTAGATGCAGGAAGACTATTCCCAATGTTGGGGAAGTCCAGAACCAGGGGTCACAGTCCAAGGATAAGGGGGAAGCCATTTAGGACCGAGATGAGGAGAAACTTCTTCACCCAGAGAGTGGTGAACCTGTGGAATTCTCTACCACAGAAAGTTGTTGAGGCCAATTCACTAAATATATTCAAAAAGGAGTTAGATGTAGTCCTTACTACTAGGGGGATCAAGGGGTACGGCGAGAAAGCAGGAATGGGGTACTGACGTTGCATGTTCAGCCATGAACTCATTGAATGGCGGTGCAGGCTCAAAGGGCCGAATGGCCTACTCCTGCAAGTATTTTCTATGTTTCTATGTTTCTAAGTGTAGTGGAACAAAGGGACCTTGGAGTGCATGTCCACAGATCCCTGAAGGTAGCAGGCCAGGTAGATAAGGTGATTAAGAAGGCATACGGAATACTTGCCTTTCTTAGCCAAGGCATAGAATACAAGAGCAGGAAGGTTATGCTTGAATTGTATAAACACTTGTTCGGCCACAGCTAGAGAACTGCATGAACATTACAGGAAAGATGTGATTTCATGAGAGGTACCGAGGGGATTTATGAGGAGGTTGCCTGGACTGGAGAATTTTAACTATTAGGAAAGATTAGGCTGGGTTTGTTTTCTTTGAAACAGAGTAGACTGAGGGAAGATGTTATTGAGGTGTATAAAATTATAAGGGGCCTAGACAGAGTGGATAGGAAGGATCTATTTCCCTTAGCAGAGGAGTCAACAACCCAGGGGACATAAATTTAAAGTAATTGGTAGGAGGTTTAGAGGGGATTTGAGGGGAATATTTTTCCACTCAGAGGGTGGTGGGAGTCTGGAACTCACTGCCTGAAAGGGTGGTAGAGGCAGAAACCCTCACCACATTTAAAAAGTACTTGGATGTGCACGTGAAGTACCGTAACCTACAGGGCTACGGACCAAGAGCTGGAAAGTGGGATTAGGCTGGGTAGCTCTTGTTGGCCGGCGCGGACACGATGGGCCGAAATGGCCTCCTTCCATGCTGTAAATTTCAATGATTCTATGATGAGGAGGAATTTCTTCACTCAGAGGATTGTGAATCTTTGGAATTATTTGCCCCAAAGTGCTGTCGTTGAGTATATGCTAGACTGAGAGAGATACATTTTTGGACTCCAGAGGTATTAAGGGATGTGGGGATAGGGCAGGAAAGTGGAGTTGAGGTCAAAGATCAGCCATGATCTTAGTGAATGGCGGAGCAGGCTCGAGGGGCCGTATGGCCTGCTCCTGCTCCTGCTCCTATTTTTTATGTTCAGTCGATTTCCTGGATGTAAAACATTGTTCCTTCTGGAAAGACAGTAAATTCAAAATCAGTGCAACATATGACCTTTCCCCATGCAAATTCTCCCCCTTCAAGTATTTATCCAATTCTTTTTTGAAAGTTACTATTACATTTTCTCGAGGGCAATTAGCGATGGGCAATAAATGCTGGGCTTGCTGATCATCCCGTGGATGAATAAATAAACAGCTTCCACCACCCTTTCAGGCAGTGCATTCCAAATCACAACAACTTACTGTGTATGTTTTTTCCTCACGTTGCCTCTGGTTCTTTTGCCAATTACCTTACATCTGTGCCCTCTGCTTACCGACCCTTCTACCACTGGAAAGTGTCCCTTTATTTACTCGCTCAAAACCCTTCATGATTTTGAATACCTCTATTAAATCTCCCATTAACCTTCTCTGCTCTAAGGAAAACAACCCAAATTTCTCTAGTCTCGACGTAACTGAAGACCTGCATCCGTGTTACCATTCTAGTAAATCTCCTCTCTAAGGCCTTGACATCCATCCGAAGGTGTGGTGCCCAGAATTGGGCACAATACGCCAGCTGAGGCCCAACAGGTGTTTTGAAAGAGCTTGCCAATTAATCCCACTCCCACCCTATTGTTCGTCCTTCTCACTCCCACCCTACTGCCCTTACCCATCTAACTCACAGCCTGTACAGCCAGTGCAGCATGTAGATCCCAGTAACTTGAACAGCATATATCCCTCGGCAATGTACCTACGTTTGTCTCAAGACCTTCAGCATTTGACATTTTCTGCAATTTGGAGAACACAGTGCCCCTCGATTGCCAGGTAGGCTAGGGAGAGGGGAAGAATGCTTGAGCACACCAGCTATAATTTCCTGGGATGAGGGGAGTGTTTGTGCAAACAAAAACATGCATTTATACAACACCTTTTAACATAGTAAAACATACCAAGGCACAGCAGCGATCCACACAAGGAGATATTAGAACAGATGACCAAAGGCAAGGCCAAAGAGATAAGTTTTAAGGAGCGTCTTAAAGGAGGAAAAAGAGGTAGAAAGGCGGAGAGAATTCCAGAACTTAGGGCCCAGGCAGCTGAAGGCCGGGCCGCCAATGGTGGAGCAATCAAAATAGGTGATACGCAAGAGGCCAGAATTAGAGGAGCGCAGAGATCTCGGCGGGTTGTAGGACTGGAGGAGGTTACAGAGGTAGAGGGGAACAAGGCCATGGAGGGATTTGAAAACAAGGATGAGAATTTTGAAATCGAGGCATTGTCGGACCGGGCGCCAATGTAGGTCAGCGAGCACAGGGAGGGATGGGTGAACGGGACTTGGTGCGAGTTAGGATACAAGCAGCAGAGTTTTGATGAGCTCTTTCAGATAAATCAGGGAGTAACTGAGTCAGGGGGCACTTACATGGGCTCACCCACACATGTCCTGTGGGGCTAAAGAGGAAGATTTGGGTTATTTTTACAAAAATAGATACAGTATGCGCACACCATTCCTTACAGTAACTGCAAGACTTCTTGTAAGAAACACCTTGGTGCTCTTCCAAGTCAAAATAAAGTAAGAGGCTTTATTAAGGAGGGATAAGATAGTAAAATCTAAATAAGACTAGAGAATCTTTGCCCAGATGAAAACCATTTTAGTGTGAGCGGGTACCAGTCAGTTCTCACCCGGAGTCCTGCTTCAGTCAGCTCGAGGCAGTATCTGTTCCTCTCCTTTGTTTCTACGTTAATATAGGCAACATCTTCTCCAATTGGGAGGCTTTTCGAGACAGCCATGTGGCTAACAGCGAAGTTGACGTCATTGACCACTGCCTCGGCCTCCACTCTCATGTCCTTCACGTCTGCCCCCTCAAAGTCCCTCTCGTCCCAATCCTCACACTCGCTGAAATTATTAAACATCGACTCCTTCAACTCTTGGGGATCACAGTCCATTTCCTGGATGTAAAACTTTGTTCCGTCTGAAGAGACTGTAAATTAAAAATAAATACAACATATGATTACACTGACCAATTAACATCCCTTCCAGGTGTAATAATGTGATCTCATCATCATAGGCAGTCCCTCGAACGAGGATGACTTGTTTCTTCTACATGAGTTCACAGATGTTTCAATGAAGGACCCAATATTCCAGTCCTGAACTCCAATTGAAGGAGTGGAAGATGCCTGTGCATGGATTTTTTTAATGTGTGGTGACTGTTGCACACCAGTCACCACACGGGCTCGACAGCGCTAAGCCTTTATTCAGTGACAAGGGTTAACCAGGACGACTGGAGATCTGCTCTGCTGCATGGACCTAGTGCGCACACATATCGCAGTGTGGGCTGGCCCGTGTTGCCCCTGGGCCCTCGGCTCTTCTGGGCCCCGTGGGACCCTGGGACACAGCATTTCCCTGTACAGATACTAACCAACTGCAGATTATTTTTGATAAATCTGGATTGCCATTAATCCTCTCCTGTTGGTGTATCGATGACAAGCAGAGGAAAAATTAATACACAGGTTTAAGAGATACACAGTCATGCAATACACTTTCCAGAAAAGAATAGAACACTGCTCCTTTAAGGCATTAATCCAATTGATGGGTTCAAATGAAGATGCCAAACTGGTGAACCTTTGCTCTGACAGACTTGATGCCCCAATAAACCCAATTTTTCCAAAGTAGCCATTTCCTTTCCTAGCTGTGCCTCACGATATCATCGTGTAGGGAATAAGCTAAGGCTGGCTGAGCAGAACCCACTTGGAATTAAGGAGACAGAGAAGGGCATGAGTGAAGGCTGGTGGTGTCACAGGGATGCCACAGTGACTATCTCTGTGTGCACTCACGAATCTCTGCCTGCATTGTCCCACTGATCTCATTAACTTCCATGTCTTGTTTTAAAATGATCTCACTGGATTTAAATGTTGGATGCACAGTAGTGGTCAATAGCATTTTCTGCAGGCAACGCAGAGGTAACTGTGAAGATGCCAGCTCAGATCTTGTACAACACAAATAATTCCCATGTTTCAAAACGCTAACCCTAACACCATAACCTAATGCAAACACCTAAACCTAAGCCCCCCCCCAATCATAAGCATAACCCCAAACCTAAGCACGCCCAATGCTAACCTGAAATGGGAGGTCTCCCCAGGTGAGCTGCAGTAACATTAGCACAACACAGTGCGGCTGCTGTATCACTAATCACTGTTATAAGACGCACCATTCACAATGCATTCCAACATTCTCCTAACTCGCACCAAGTCCCGCTCATTCATCACCCCTGTGCCTGCTGACCTACATTGGTTCCCGGTTAAGCAACGCCTCGATTTCAAAATTCTCATCCTTGTTTTCAAATCCCAACATAGCCTTGCCTTTCGCTATCTCTGTAATCTCCTCCAACCCCACAAATGACCCCCCCCCCCTCAAAGATGTCTGCGCTCCTCTAAGACTGCCATCTTGAGCATCCCTGATTATAATTGCTCAACCATTGGTGGCTGTGCCTTCTGTTGCCTGCGCCCCAAGCTCTGGAACTCTCTCCCTAAACCTCTCTACTTCTGTACACCTCTTTCCTCCTTCAAGATACTCCTCAAAACCTCCCTCTCTTTTGGTCATCTGCCCTAATTTCTCCTTATGCGGCTCGGTGTCAATTTTTTAAATTTCATAATACTCCTATGAAGCAGCTTGGGATGTTTCACTTTGTTAAAGGCATTATATAAATAAAAGTTGTTGTTGTTGCCCTGAGAAATAGAGATGGTGGGGGCCTGGAGCTCACTCCCTGAAAGGGTGGTAGAGGCAGAAACCCATCACATTAAAAAAGTACTTGGATATGCACTCAAAGTGCTGTAACCTATAAGGCTATGGACCTAGAGCTGGAAGGTGGGATTAGGCTGGGTAGCTCTTTTTCGGCCTGCACAGACATGATGGGCCAAATGGTTGCCTTCTCTGCCGTAAATTTTTATGATTCTATATGATAATGGAAGTGACTGTGAAAATGTCACCTGTGGCCTCTCACCTTGTGAGTCAGAAGGTCACTGATGTGAATTTAAGTCCCACTCAAGAGACTTGAGCTTATAATCCATGCCGACACTCCTGCTACAGTACTGAGGGAGTGCTGCACTGTCGGAGGGGCAGTACTGAGGGAGTGCTGCACTACTGAAGGGGCAGTACTGAGGAAGCAGCGCACTGTCGGAGGGGCAGTACTGAGGGAGTGCCACACTGTCGGAGGGGCAGTACTGAGTGCCGTACTGTTGGAGGGGCAGTCCTGAGGGAATGCCGCACTGTCGGAGGGGCAGTACTGAGGGAGTGCCGCACTGTCGAAGGTGCCGTCTTTCAGATGAGACATTAAAGGGTGGCCCCGTCTGCCCTATCAGATAAACTATTTCAAAGAAATGTTGGGGAGTTCTCCCCGGTGTCATGGGGCCAATAGTTATCCCTCAACCAATATCATTAAAACAGATATTTGGTCATTAACATACTGCTGTTTGTGGGAGCCTGCTGTGCGCAAATTGGCTGCCACGTTTCCCACATTACAAGTGACTACACTTCAAAAAAAGGCTTCATTGGCTGTAAAGTGTTTTGGGAAATCCTGAGGTGGTGAAAGGCGATGTAGAAATGCAAGTCGGTTGCGTGTCACTTTAATTCCACGCTCCACTCCCACTCTGATCTCTTCGTCCTCAGCCTCTTACACTGTTTCATTGTAAGCGCAAGGAACAGCACCTCACCTTTAGTTTAGGCACTTTACAGCCTTCTGGACTCAACATCGCGTTCAACAATTTCAGATCATAACCACTGCCCTGTTTACCCCCCCATTGCAGCTATTGATGATTCTGCCATTTCCATCTCATCTCAACTCATATTTTGTTTCTTAACTTGCCCCATCTCCTTTTTAGACCGTGGGCTCAGTCTCAAAAACATGCCTTTCTGTAGTCCCCTCTGTACTTCGTATTCACACCAATATTAGTTTAGGGACCACTTAACACAAAAATCAATGTTGTTCTCATCTTCAAAAAGTGAGCATTTTGTAGAAATTTTCATTAGAAAATAGACAGAAATCTCGTCAAAACCCAGAGTGATGGCGTAATTGCGAGTTAAATGACCCATCACAACTGCTGTATTTGTCAGTACCACGAAATCAGCCAATCACGATCTCTGAACTAGAGCGACATGCGTTTCACTGATAAATCCAATACCGACAGAGCCAAGAAGACGACTGGGAAAATCAGAACTATAAATGTGAGTGCACGTGATTTTACAGTATTTCCTATAAAACTGTGTCAGCCTACAAATGTTTATATCCAACTTTCCTTCCTTAGTTCAATGGTTATGCCATTTGACACGTTCCATTTCGTGGCTTACTTCACCCCATATACTTATTTCTGTGTAGACTGACTGACTGTAAACTTCTCACTCTGATCATAACACGCACAAACACAGCAAAAAACTGTTTTCTTTGACCAAGGTCATCGTCAGTGGTGCTGATTAGAATATCCATTTTATCATTCCTTTGCAGCCATTGCAGAACCAGCACAGAAAGGAGTGAAGCCGCCATCAAGGTTCGACTGATTTGCTTAAAGACGACAGACCTCAAGGTTATACCTCCCATCTTCTTCCAGTGCACTGCCTCCTCTGCAAGAAGGACAAGAACATTGTGGAGAGACACAGCTGAAAGAGACGGAGAGAGGCTGGTACAATGTGAGGCTAAAATTGCAGGCAAGCTGCTCCTTTGCAGCAGAAACCCGCAAAGATCCTGTTGCATATCCGTGGACAAGATTTTGTTGCCCTTGAACATGATACCATCTTAACCGCTACCAGAGCTACACCAGATTTCTGACCAGAAAGGAGCAGGAAGACCCTCCAGAGGCAACCTCTACCAGACAAGATATAGGCACTTCTGTGATACAGTGACAGAGGGCAGGATTATAAAGAACCATGAAGTTCTTTGAATGTCAAAGCTGAACAGTTTGTTTAAGAAATGCATTTTTGAAAAGAGGGCATCGATGTTTCTTCTTATAAAATATATAATCTTAAACATAGAATGAGAGGCCTAGATATGGATATAGTGGATAGAAAGGGCCTATTTCCCTTAGCAGAGGGGTCAACAACCAGGGGGCATAAATTTAAAGTAATTGGTAGAAGGGTTAGAGGGGATTTGAGGGGAAATTTCTTCAGAGGGTTGTGGGGGTCTAGAACTCACTGCCTGAAAGGGTGGTAGAGGCAGAAACCTTCACCACATTTAAAAAGTACTTGGATGTCCACCTGAAGTGCTGTAACCTTCAGGGTTACGGACCTAGAGCTGGAAAATGGGATTAGGCTGGATAGCGTCTTTTTGGCCGGTATGGACACGATGGGCCGAAATGGCCTCCTTCCGTGCTGTAAACTTCTATGATTCTAAATCTTATCCTTTCCTGAAATTTGTCAGATCATCACAGAGTGATCTTTTTTTTTGTAGAATTGGTGGAAGTTCTTGAGACACAAGCAAAGATGGAAAAGACCAGAGTGATCCACTTTGTTCCAGACAGATACAACTCCAACAGCATCAAAAGTAGTGAAAGGGGACGGAGGAACGCAAATCACCAAAATCTTCTCTCCTGACCAGAAAATTCCAAAGCAGTGGACCAAATTTCTGTCTTGCAGTGATAGCAAGGAAAAACTTCTCCAGTTCCTCAATGAAAGCTGGTTCTAGTCTGCAAAGGAGATTATTGATGATGTAACACTCTTTGTTGGACACGGAAGTGAGTGTCATGCTATACGTCAGAATGACAGCAAAACAGATCTGGAGGTGGTACCAATCCCAGCACTGTTCTCCAACTAGGAAGAAGCCGACACATGACTACTACTTCACAGCGCATCTGCTGCCAGTTCCAGTGAGTCCTGACACTGATATCTTTGTACTGTGCTCGGTATTTTGCAAGACATTGATGGCGAGCTCTACTCTCGCACAGGAAGAGGAAACAACACGCATACAATAGATGTTCATCGCATCTTTGATCACTTTGGGAAAGATGTATGTGCTGCTCTGAGTTTCAATGTTTTTCAGGATGTGATTCAGTGAGTGTTCTGAATGAAATGGGGAAGATTAAATCAGTGAAAGTCCTGATTGCCAGCAAGGAGCACTGTTTGACATTTGAAAAGTTATGGACCTCGTTTGCTGTTTCACAATCCCTTTGTGAAGAACTAGAGGCATACACTTGCGAACTCTACAGGCAGAGCGGATGCAGAGATGTGAATCAGGCTAGATGTCAAATGTTCAATAGCGGAAGTTATGCAGAGAAGTGCACCAAATAAAGATTCACTGTACAAGCATATACAGCGTCCCAATTACCAGTCTGCATTCAGAAGCCATGTCTCGAGAACATCCAGAAATCTCATCTCCAAAGGACCATGGGTGGAAAGTTGAAGATGATGTACTTGTCACAGGCTGGATGACACTTTGTCCAGCACCAGCCAGTGAAATGGAGCTTGCACATTGTTCATGCAAAAAGACCCAGCGTGCACAAGGAAGGTGCTCTTGTCTTCTCCACAAGTGACCTTGCACTGACATCTGCTTGTGTGTAGGTTGTGAGAATGTTGCATCTTTGCCCGAGACTTCTAGGGCTGAGGAAACAGATACCTTGGATTCTGATGATGTTTCATAGATTATGCATTCCTTTTCAGCCTCTAACTTTTTTCCAGATCTATTTTGTTTTTTCAGTACTTCTATCTTTAACAAAAAATCAATATTATTTTTATTATAATTATTAAAATGATATGATTGACAAATGAATGCGGGTGTCCAACTGAGGTGTCAATAAGTGTATGAAATAAATGGTTGCTATGGTAGATCTCTTTCTGAGCAATGGATATGAAAACAAAACTTAGATTTATGTATAACTAAATGCATCCAGACCTCAGATGTCCTCAGTGATACTTCTTTTTACTAATTCTTACATTATCCATGCTTAAAATTTACAGCAGCACTGGTATGTCACTGTTGCTAGGGAAAAGAAAATCCATAGCAACCATTTTTATGTTTTTCTTTGTTTTTGGCCATTTGTCGGTAACACTCAATTTTCAGACTTGGGGACTTTTGTTTTTGCTTCAGATATATATGAAGATTGGGAAAATTTTAAACATCAGCAAAGAATGACTAAAAAAACAATAAAGAAAGGAAAGATAGATTACGAAGGTAAACTTGCGCAAAACATAAAAACAGATAGTAAAAGCTTTTACAGATATATAAATCGGAAAAGAGTGACTAAAGTAAATGTTGGTCCCTTAGAAGATGAGAAGGGGGATTTAATAATGGGAAATGTGGAAATGGCTGAGACCATAAACAATTATTTTGCTTCGGTCTTCACAGTGGAAGACACAAAAACCATGCCAAAAATTGCTAGTCACGGGAATGTGGGAAGGGAGGACCTTGAGACAATCACTATCACTAGGGGGGGTAGTGCTGGACAGGCTAATGGGACTCAAGGTAAACAAGTCCCCTGGTCCTGATGAAATGCATCCCAGGGTATTAAAAGAGATGGTGGAAGTTATAGCAGATGCATTCGTTATAATCTACCAAAATTCTCTGCACTCTGGAGAGGTACCAGCGGATTGGAAAGCAGCTAATGTAACGCCTCTGTTGAAGAAAGGGGGCAGACAAAAGGCAGGCAACTATAGGCCGGTTAGTTTAACATCTGTAGTGGGGAAAATGCTTGAAACTATCATTAAGGAAGAAATAGCGGGACATCTAGATAGGAATAGTGCAATCAAGCAGACGCAGCATGGATTCATGAAGGGGAAATCATGTTTAACTAATTTACTGGAATTCTTTGAGGATATAACGAGCATGGTGGATAGAGGTGTACCGATGGATGTGGTGTATTTAGATTTCCAAAAGGCATTCGATAAGGTGCCACACAAAAGGTTACTGCAGAAGATAGAGGTACGTGGAGTCAGAGGAAATGTATTAGCATGGATAGAGAATTGGCTGGCGAACAGAAAGCAGAGAGTCGGGATAAATGGGTCCTTTTCGGTTTGGAAATCAATGTGCCACAGGGATCGGTGCTGGGACCACAACTGTTTACAATATACATAGATGACCTGGAAGAGGGGAGAGAGTGTAGTGTAACAAAATTTGCAGATGACACAAAGATTAGTGGGAAAGTGGGTTGTGTAGAGGACACAGAGAGGCTGCAAAGAGATTTGGATAGGTTAAGCGAATGGGCTAAGGTTTGGCAGATGGAATACAATGTCGGAAAGTGTGAGGTCATCCATCTTGGGAAAAAAAAAACAGTAAAAGGGAATATTATTTGAATGGGGAGAAATTACAACATGCTGCGGTGCAGAGGGACCTGGGGATCCTTGTGCATGAATCCCAAAAAGTTAGTTTGCAGGTGCAGCAGGTAATCAGGAAGGCGAATGGAATGTTGGCCTTCATTGCGAGAGGGATGGAGTACAAAAGCAGGGAGGTCCTGCTGCAACTGTACAGGGTATTGGTGAGGCCGCACCTGGAGTACTGCGTGCAGTTTTGGTCAGCTTACTTAAGGAAGGATATACTAGCTTTGGAGGGGGTACAGAGACGATTCACTAGGCTGATTCCGGAGATGAGGGGGTTACCTTATGATGATAGATTGAGTAGACTGGGTCTTTACTCGTTGGAGTTCAGAAGGATGAGGGGTGATCTTATAGAAACATTTAAAATAATGAAAGGGATAGACAAGATAGAGGCAGAGAGGTTGTTTCCATTGGTCGGGGAGACTAGAACTAGGGGGTACAGCCTCAAAATACGGGGGAGCCAATTTAAAACCGAGTTGAGAAAGAATTTCTTCTCCCAGAGGGTTGTGAATCTGTGGAATTCTCTGCCCAAGGAAGCAGTTGAGGCTAGCTCATTGAATGTATTCAAGTCACAGATAGATAGATTTTTAACCAATAAGGGAATTAAGGGTTACGGGGAGCGGGCGGGTAAGTGGAGCTGAGTCCACGACCAGATCAACCATGATCTTGTTGAATGGCGGAGCAGGCTCGAGGGGCTAGATGGCTTACTCCTGTTCCTAATTCTTATGTTCTTATGTTTAACATGTTTAGCTTGGTTCTAGATACTTCCCACACGAAGACTACGGAACTAAAATTCTAGGCAAGAAAACAAGCTTCGGCCCACCATTTGCCTTCCACCACGGTTGAAGAACATAGAAAATAGGTGCAGGAGTAGGCCATTCGGCCCTTCGAGTCTGCACCACCATTCAATAAGATCCTGGCTGATCATTCACCTCAGTACCCCTTTCCTGCTTTCCCTCCATATCCCTTGATCCCTTTAGCAATAAGGGCCACATCTAACACCCTCTAGAATATATCCAATGAACTGGCATCAACAACTCTCTGTGGTAGAGAATTCCACAGGTTAACAACTCTCTGAGTGAAGAAGTTTCTCCTCATCTCAGTACTAAATGGCTTACCCCTCATCATTAGACTATGTCCCCTGGTTCTGGACTTCCCCAACATCAGGAACATTCTTCCTGCATCTAACCTGTTCAGTCCCATCAGAATTTGATTTGCTTCTATGAGATTCCCTCTCATTCTTCTAAATTCAAGTGAATACAGGCCCAGTCGATCCAGTCTCTCCTCAGGTCAGTCCTGCCATCCTGGTGAACCTTCGCTGCACTCCCTAAATAGCAAGAACGTCCTTCCTCAGATTAGGAGACCAAAACTGAACACAATAATCCAGGTGAGGCCTCACCAAGGCCCTGTACAACTGCAGTAGGACCTCCCTGCTCCTATACTCACCGCCTGCTGTACCTGCATGCCAACTTTCAATGACTGATGTACCATGACACCCAGGTCTCGTTGCACCTCCCCTTTTCCTAATCTGCCACCATTAAGATAATATTCTGCCTTGATGTTTTTGCCACCAAAGTGGATAACTTCACATTTATCCACATTATACTGCATCTGCCATGCATTTGCCACTCACCTAACCTGTCCCAAATCACCCTGCAGCCTCTTAGAATCCTCCTCACAGCTCACACCGCTACCCAGCTTAGTGTCATCTGCAAACTTGGAGATATTACACTCAATTCCTTCATCTAAATCATTGATGTATATTGTAAATAGCTGGGATCCCAGCACTGAGCCCTGCGGCACCCCACTAGTCACTACCTGCCATTCTGATAAGGACCCATTTATCCCGACTCTCTGCTTCCTATCTGCTAACCAGTTCTCTATCCACGTCAATACATTACCCCCAATACCACGTGCTTTAATTTTGCACACCAATCTCTTGTGCGGGACCTTATCAAAAGCCTTTTGAAGGTCCAAATACACCACATCCACTGGTTCTCCCTTGTCACATCCTCAAAAAATTCTAGAAGATTTGTCAAGCATGATTTCCCTTTCATAAATCCATGCTGACTCGGTCTGATCCTGTCACTGCTTTCCAAATGCGCTGCTATTTCATCTTTAATAATTGATTCTAACATTTTCCCCACTACCGATGTCAGGCTAACCGGTCTATAATTCCCCGTTTTCTCTCTCCCTCTTTTTTAAAAAAAAAAGTGGTGTTACATTAGCTACCCTCCAGTCCATAGGAACTGATCCAGAGTCGATAAGACTATTGGAAAATGATCACCAATGCATCCACTATTTCTAGGGCCACTTCCTTAAGTACTCTGGGATGCAGACTATCAGGCCCTGGGGATTTATCGGCCTTCAATCCCATCAATTTCCCTAACACAATTTCCTGACTAATAAGGATTTCCTTCAGTTCCTCCTTCTTGCTAGACCCCCGGTCCCCTAGTATTTCCAGAAGGTTATTTGTGACTTCCTTCGTGAAGACAGAACCATGGTGTACATTTAAAGAGGTATTTCACAACTCTCAAAAAAAAAATATTCCAGTAAGGAGGAAAGGGTGCAAGAGAAAAGAAAGCCATCCGTGGCTAACTAAAGAAATAAAGGACGGTATCCGATTAAAAACAAGAGCATACAAAGTGGCCAAAACTAGTGGGAGGACAGAAGTTTGGGAAGCTTTTAAAAGCCAGCAAAGAACGACTAAAAAAAGATTAAGAAAGGGAAGATAGACTATGAAAGTAAACTACCACAAAACATAAAAACAGATAGCAAGAGTTTCTGTAGGTATATAAAAAGGAAAAGAGTGGCTAAAGGAAATGTTGGTCCCTTAGAGGGCGAGACCAGGAAATTAGTAATGGGGAACATGGAGATGGCAGAAACTCTAAACAAGTATTTTGTATCAGTCGTAATGGTAGAGGACACTAACAATATTCCAACAGTGGATAGTCAAGCGGCTATAGGGGGGGGAAGGAACTTAACACAATCACAAAGGAAGTGGTGCTCAGCAAGATAATGAAACTAAAGACAGATACATCCCCTGGACCTGATGGTTTGCATCCTACAGTTTTAAGAGGAGTAGCGGCAGGGATTGTGGATGCATTGGTTGTAATTTGCCAAAATTCCCTGGATTCTGGGGAGGTCCCAAAAGATTGGAAAACTGTAAATGTAGCGCCCCTATTCAAAAAAGGAGGCAGACAAAAAGCAGGAAACTATAGACCAGTTAGCCTAACATCTGTAGTTGGGAAAATGTTGGAATCCATTATTAAAGAAGCAGTAGCAGGACATTTGGAAAAGCAAAATTTGGTCAGGCAAAGTCAGCATGGATTTATGAAGGGGAAGTCACGTTTGACAAATTTGCTGGTATTCTTTGAGGATGTAACGAACAGGGTGGATGAAGGGATACCAGTGGATGTGATGTATTTGGACTTCCAGAAGGCATTTGACAAAGTGGCACACAAAAGGGTACTGCACAAGATAAAAGTTCACGGGGTTGGGGGTAATATATCCCGTGAACGAATAAAAAAAAGTCTGAACATAAGAACATAGGAATTAGGAACAGGAGTAGACCATCTAGCCCCTCGAGCCTGCTCCACCATTCAATAAGATCATGGCTGATCTGGCCGTGGACTCAGCTCCACTTACCCGCCCTCTCCCCGTAACCCTTAATGGTTAAAAATCTATCTATCTGTGACTTGAACACATTCAATGAGCTAGCCTCAACTGCTTCCTTGGGCAGAGAATTCCACAGATTCACAACCCTCTGGGAGAAGAAATTCCTTCTCAACTCGGTTCTAAATTGGCTCCTCCGTATTTTGAGGCTGTGCCCCCTAGTTCTAGTCTCCCCGACCAATGGAAACAACCTCTCTGCCTCTATCTTGTCTATCCCTTTCATGATTTTAAATGTTTCTATAAGATCACCCCTCATCCTTCTGAACTCCAACGAGTAAAGACCCAGTCTACTCAATCTATCATCATAAGGTAACCCCCTCATTTCTGGAATCAGCCTAGTGAATCGTCTCTGTACCCCCTCCAAAGCTAGTATATCCTTCCTTAAGTAAGGTGACCAAAACTGCACGCAGTACTCCAGGCACGGCCTCACCAATACTTTATACAGTTGCAGCAGGACCTCCCTGCTTTTGTACTCCATCCCTCTCGCAATGAAGGCCAACATTACATTCGCCTTCCTGATTACCTGCTGCACCTGGAAACTAACCTTTTGGGATTCATGCACAAGGACACCCTGTGCGGAGGGGAGCGGGTAGGTCCGAAGGCCTCCTCGTAGGACTGCTCCTGGGCAGGGCCAAGGGTGCCATCAGCCGGTCCAGGCAGCGGGCGGTCGTTCAACCTGACTGCCTGCCTCTCTTCCGCTCTTACATCCGGTCCAGGGTGTCCTTGGAGATGGAGCACGCGGTGTCCACCGGTACGCTCGCAGCCTTCCGCGAGAGGTGGGCACCGGAGGGACTGGAGTGCATCATCACGCCCGGCAACCAAATTTTAATTTGATTTTACGTTTTAAAGTTTAATTTGTTTTAATTGCCGGTGCTTTTAGTGTCCCCCTCCCCTTTTATAGGGGGCACTGGAAAAAATTGGATTTTAGCGCCCAAAAAAAAAGAAGAAAAAAAAACACAAAAAAGGAAAAAAAAAGGGCCTTGTAAATGTCTGCTGTGTCATCCAGGGCGGGTGGCACGGTTTAAATGTTTTTTTTTGTTTTACAGGTGGACTCTAAAAGAGTTTCATGCACAAGGACCCCAAGGTCCCTCTGCACCACAGCATGTTGTAATTTCTCCCCATTCAAATAATATTCCCTTTTACTGTTTTTTTTCCCCCCCAAGGTGGATGACCTCTCACTTTCCGACATTGTATTCCATCTGCCAAACCTTAGCCCATTCGCTTAACCTATCCAAATCTCCTTGCAGCCTCTCTGAGTCCTCTACACAACCCGCTTTCCCACTAATCTTTGTGTCATCTGCAAATTTTGTTGCACGACACTCTATCCCCTCTTCCAGGTCATCGATGTATATTGTAAACAGTTGTGGTCCCAGCACTGATTCCTGTGGCAACCACTAATCACCGATTTCCAACCGGAAAAGGACCCATTTATCCCGACTCTGCTTTCTGTTCGCCAGCCAATTCTCTATCCATGCTAATACATTTCCTCCGACGCCGCTTACCTCTATCTGCTGCAGTAACCTTTTGTGTGGCACCTTATCGAATGCCTTTTGGAAATCTAAATACACCACATCCATCGGTACACCTCTATCCACTATGCTCATTATATCCTCAAAGAATTCCAGTAAATTCGTTAAACATGATTTCCCTTTCATGAATCCATGCTGCGTCTGCTTGATTGCACTATTCCTATCTAGTTGTCCCGCTATTTCTTCCTTAATGATAGTTTGAAGCATTTTCCCCACTACAGATGTTAAACTAACCGGCCTATAGTTACCTGCCTTTTGCCTGCCCCCTTTTTTAAACAGAGGCTTTACATTAGCTGCTTTCCAATCAGCTGGTACCTCCCCAGAGTGCAGAGAATTTTGGTAGATTATAACGAATGCATCTGCTATAACTTCCGCCATCTCTTTTAATACCTGGGATGCATTTCATCAGGACCAGGGGACTTGTCTACCTTCAGTCCCATTAGCCGGTCCAGCACTACCTCCCTAGGTGATAGTCTCAAGGTCCTCCCTTCCCACATTCCTGTGGCCTGCAAATTTTGGCATGGTTTTTGTGTCTTCCACTGTGAAGACCGAAGCAAAATAATTGTTTAAGGTCTCAGCCATTTCCACATTTCCCATTATTAAATCCCCCTTCTCATCTTCTAAGGGACCAACATTTACTTTAGTCACTCTTTTTCCGTTTTATATATCTGTAAAAGCTTTTACTGTTTTTATGTTTTGCGCAAGTTTACCTTCGTAATCTATCTTTCCTTTATTGCTTTTTTAGTCATTCTTTGCTGTTGCTTAAAATTTTCCCAATCCTCTAGTTTCCCACTAACCTTGGCCACCTTATACGCATTGGTCTTTGATTTGATACTTTCCTTTATGTCCTTGGTTATCCACGGCTGGTTATCCCTTCTCTTGCCGCCCTTCTTTTTCACTGGAATATATTTTTGTTGCGCACGATGAAAGAGCTCTTTAAAAGTCCTCCACTGTTCCTCAATTGTGCCACCGTTTAGTCTTTGTTTCCAGTCTACTTTAGCCAACTCTGCCCTCATCCCACTGTAGTCCCCTTTGTTTAAGCATAGTACGCTCGTTTCTGACACAACTTCCTCACCCTCACTCTGTATTACAAATTCAACCATACTGTGATCACTCATTCCGAGAAGATCTTTTACTAGGAGATTGTTTATTTTTCCTGTCTCATTACACAGGACCAGATCCAAGATGGCTTGCTCCCTTGTAGGTTCTGTAACATACTGTTCTAAGAAACAATCCCGTATGCATTCTATGAATTCCTCCTCCAGGCTACCCCATGTGATTTGGTTTGACCAATCGATATGTAGGTTAAAATCCCCCATGACTACTGCCGTTCCTTTTTCACATGCCTCCATTATTCCCTTGATTATTGCCCGCCCCACCGTGAAGTTATTATTTGGGGGCCTATAAACTACGCCCACCAGTGACTTTTTCCCCTTACTATCTCTAATCTCCACCCATAATGATTCAACATTTTGTTCATTCGAGCCAATATCATCCCTCACAACTGCCCTGATATCATCTTTTATTAACAGAGCTACCCCACCTCCCTTCCCTTCTTGTCTATCTTTCTGAATCGTCAGATACCCCTGTATGTTTAATTCCCAGTCTTGGCCACCCTGCAGCCATGTTTCTGTAATGGCCACCAAATCATACCCATTTGTAATGATTTGTGCCGTCAACTCATTTACTTTATTTCGAATGCTGCGGGCATTTAGGTCGAGTGTTTTCATCCTCGTATTTAAACCATGATTTTTAGTTTTGACCCCTCCTGCAGCCCTTTTATATTCAGTGGCCCTTTTTGTTTCTTGCCTTGGGTTTCTCTGCCCTCCACTTTTACTCATCTCCTTTCTGTCTTTTGTTTTTGTCTCCTTTTTGTTTCCCTCTGTCTCCCTGTATTGGTTCCCATCCCCCTGCCATATTAGTTTAACTCCTCCCCAACAGCACTAGCAAACACTCCCACTAGGACATTGGTTCCGGTCCTGCCCAAGTGCAGACCGTCCGGTTTGTACTGGTCCCACCTCCTCCAGAACCGGTTCCAATGCCCCAGGAATTTGAATCCCTCCCTGCTGCACCACTGCTCAAGCCACGTATTCATCTGTGCTATCCTGCGATTCCTACTCTGACTAGCACGTGGCACTGGTAGCAATCTCGAGATTATTACTTTTGAGGTCCTACTTTTTTAATTTAGCTCCTAGCTCCTTAAATTCGTCTCGTAGGACCTCATCCCTTTTTTTTTAAACCTATGTCGTTGGTAACAATGTGCACCACGACAGCTGGCTGTTCTCCCTCCCTTTTTAGAATGTCCTGCACCCGCTCGGAGACATCCTTGACCCTTGCACCAGGGAGGCAACATACCATCCTGGAGTCTAGGTTGCGGCCGCAGAAACGTCTATCTATTCCCCTTATGATTGAATCCCCTATCACTATCACTCTCACACTCTTTTTCCTGCCCTCCTGTGCAACAGAGCCAGCCACGGTGCCATGAACTTGGCTGCTGCTGCCCTCCCCTGATGAGTCATCTCCTTCAACAGCACTCAAAGCAGTGTATCTGTTTTGCAGGGGGATGACCACATGGGACCCCTGCACTACCTTCTTTGTACTACTCTTCCTGATGGTCTTCCATTCCTTAGCTGGCTGTGGATCCTTCTCCTGCGGTAAGACCAACTCACTACACGTGCCACTCACGTCATTCTCAGCATCGTGGATGCTCCAGAGTGAATCCACCCTCAGCTCCAATTCCGCAACGCGGTCCGTCAGGAGCTGGAGGCGGATACACTTCTCACACACGTAGTCGTCAGGGACACCGGAAGTGTCCCTCAGTTCCCACATGGTACAGGAGGAGCATAACACGTGACCGAGCTCTCCTGCCAGGTCTTAACCCTTAGATACCCTTAAATTGGTAATAACAGTGCTACAGTTTACTTACTGATATAAAAAATAAAAAGAAAAGCTACTCACCAATCACCAGCCAATCACTTACCCCCTTGGCTGTGACATCACCTTTTGATTCCTTTCTACTTCTTTTTTGCCTTCTCTCCCGCTGTAGCTGCACCGGTACGCCTTTATAGGCCGCTCCGACACTGCTCCCGCCTCTGGCCGACTGCCGCTGCCTGTGGAACACCCGCTGGGCCTTTATAGGCCGCTCCGACACTGCTCCCGCCTCTCACCATCTGCCGCTGCCTGTGGAACACCCGCTGGGCCTTTATAGGCCTCTCCACGCTGCTCCCGCCTCTCACCATCTGTCGCTGCCTGTGGAACACCCGCTGGGCCTTTTATAGGCCGCTCCGACACTGCTCCCGCCTCTCACCGACTGCCGCTGCCTGTGGAACACCCGCTGGGCCTTTTATAGGCCGCTCCGACACTGCTCCCGCCTCTCACCGACTGCCGCTGCCTGTGGAACACCCGCTGGGCCTTTTATAGGCCGCTCCGACACTGCTCCCGCCTCTCACCGACTGCCGCTGCCTGTGGAACACCCGCTGGGCCTTTATAGGCCGCTCCAACACTGCTCCCGCCTCTCGCCGACTGTGGAACACCCGCTGGGCCTTTATAGGCCGCTCCGACACTGCTCCCGCCTCTCACCATCTGCCGATGCCTGTGGAACACCTGCTGGACCTTTTATAGGCCGCTCCGACACTGCTCCCGCCTCTCACCATCTGCCGCTGCCTGTGGAACACCCGCTGGGCCTTTATAGGTCGCTCCAACACTGCTCCCGCCTCTCGCCGACTGTGGAACACCCGCTGGGCCTTTATAGGCCGCTCCGACACTGTTCCCGCCTCTCACCAACTGCCGCTGCCTGTGGAACACCCGCTGGGCCTTTTATAGGCCGCTCCGACACTGCTCCCGCCTCTCACCATCTGCCACTGCCTGTGGAACACCCGCTGGGCCTTTTATAGGCCGCTCCGACACTGCTCCCGCCTCTCACCGACTGCCGCTGCCTGTGGAACACCCGCTGGGCCTTTATAGGCCGCTCCGACACTGCTCCCGCCTCTCACCGACTGCCGCTGCCTGTGGAACACCCGCTGGGCCTTTATAGGCTGCTCCCGCCTCTCGCCGACTGTCTGCAGGTGGAGTGGGAATGCATAGCCGCAGTCAGCTCAGCCCTACCCATCTGCCACTGGATAAAGACCTAGCTCGGTCAAGCCCATGCGGTGACTGATGTGCAACGGCCACCACATGTTAAAAAAATCCACGCACAGGCATCTTCCACCTCCTCAACTGGAGTTCAGGACTGGAATATCAGTCCTTCATTGAAACATCTGTGAACTCATCACTTTTGGTGTGGAAGCAAGTCAGCCTCGTTTGAGGGACCGCCTATGATGATAAGATTATGAGGGGGCTTGACAAGGTGGATGCAGAGAGGATGTTTCCACTGATGGGGGAGACTAGAACTAGGGGGCATGGTCTTAGAATAAGGGGCGGCTCATTTAAAACTGAGATGAGGAGGAATTTCTTCTCTCAGAGGGTTGTGAATCTGTGGAATTCGCTGCCTCAAAGAGCTGTGGAAGCTGGGACATTGAATAAACTTAAGACAGAAATAGACAGTTTCTTAAACGATAAGAGGATAAGGGGAGGGAAGTGGAGCTGGTTCCATGATCAGATCAGCCATGATCTTATTGAATGGTGGAGCAGGCTCGAGGGGCCTTATGGCCTGCTCCTATTTCTTATGTTCTTATTATCCCTTATGTCTCTTAATCTCTTCTGCCTTCCACCCTATTACAGACCTTCCCTTTTGTTCTTTCCTCCCCTCACACCTTTCCGTGCCCTACACTTGCTTATTAATCTGTTCCATTTCTAACACCTTCCAGTTCTGACCACGGGTCATCGACCTGAAACGTCACGGACCTCTGCTCCTCTCTCCCCACAGATGCTGCCTGACCTGCTGAGTAGTTCCAGCATTTTCTGTTTTGATTAGCTTTCTTTCTCAGCGCTATATTCTTTCTTAGCCCATCATCGCGGGCAGTCCCTCGGAATCGAGGAAGACTTGCTTCCTTCCACTCTGAAAGTGAGTTCTCGGGCGGCTGTACAGTCCAATGCGGGAATTACAGTCTCGGTCACAAGTAGGACAGTGGTTGAGGGGAGGGGTGGGTGGGACTGGTTTGCCGCACGCTCCTTCCGCTGCCTGCGCTTGCTTTCTGCACGCTCTCGGCGACGAGACCCGAGGTGCTCAGCGCCCTCCCGGATGCACTCCCTCCACTTAGGGGCGGACTGGTCTTTGGGCCCAGGGACACCCAGGTGCTGTTCAAAGGTGCTTAGCCAAGTGGCTCTCCAGGCCGCAGCAGAAGGGCGCCCACACTGAGGGCTGGGCCCGGCTGTGACGCCACCCACAGTTGAACAGCCGCCGGCTGGGCTCCCAGTTGGAGACAGGGCTGAAGGACTCCGCTGGCTTTGGGATATCCGGAGGGGGTGGGTACCCAGCTGGGAGGGGAAGGGAAGGGAAGGGAAGGGAAGGGAAGGGAAGGGAAGGGAGGGGAAGGGGAAGGGAGAGGGGGAGGGGTAAAGGAGAGGGGGAGGGGTAAAGGAGAGGGGGAGGGGTAAAGGGGAGGGGTAAAGGGGAGGGGAGGGGTAAAGGGGAGGGGAGGGGAGGGGTAAAGGGGAGGGGAGGGTAAAGGGGAGGGGAGGGGTAAAGGGGAGGGGAGGGGTAAAGGGGAGGGGAGGGGTAAAGGGGAGGGGAGGGGTAGGGGAGGGGTAAAGGGGAGGGGAGGGTAAAGGGGAGGGGAGGGGTAAAGGGGAGGGGAGGGGGTAAAGGGGAGGGGGAGGGTGGTAAAGGGGAGGGGAGGGGTAGGGGAGGGGTAAAGGGGAGGGGAGGGGTAAAGGGGAGGGGAGGGGTAAAGGGGAGGGGAGGGGTAAAGGGGAGGGGAGGGGTAAAGGGAGGGGAGGGGTAAAGGGGAGGGGAGGGGTAAAGGGGAGGGGAGGGGTAAAGGGGAGGGGAGGGGAGGGGTAAAGGGGAGGGGAGGGGAGGGGGTAAGGGGAGGGAGGGGAGGGGTAAAGGGGAGGGGAGGGGAGGGGTAAAGGGGAGGGGAGGGGAGGGGTAAAGGGGAGGGGAGGGGAG